>NC_049981.1:23625427-23627305 GCF_000003815.2 Branchiostoma floridae | reverse complement strand
GCTAGAGATCGAGAGGTCATGATCACAGTTGGATTCCTGCCATTCCCGCCCAGACGTCGTGCACGTATCACCTCACCTCACCTAGTGCGTCTCTCTACCCAGGTGCAAAAACTGATACCTGACTGGTGGGGAAGTAAAAGGCGGTGAAAGGAAAGGGATGGGTTCACTCTTCCAATACCGTGCCCGAGATGGCAACCCCATGCCACTACGGCCCCAAACAGGGTTAGGGAGTTACCCTTTCCAGGTTAACGCAACTGTGCAACATGCATGTCATACCATCATAATGTAATTAAAACTTGGTCATTTATTCGGCCATTGATCATCGAATGACGGAATAGCAGACACGAGCCTGTAATTTCCCGCCACTTTGGTCCAGCAGGCCGGGTCACCCCTACTCTACTTGATGGGTGTGTTGGGGTCTCTGATGGGTGTGTTGGGGTCTCTGATGGGTGTATTGGGGTCTCTGACAACTTGCACTGGTTTGACCCCTGAGGCTTCGCCATACACTGGATCGAAGGCTAAATGATTTTTCTTCTGATCTGTTCACCGACAGAGAAACTCTGAAGTCTTGTTGATAACTCAAATCGCCACTACACAGTAGTAATAGAAACCTGGCCAGATGGTTAAGTACGATGCAGTAAAGATTTGTGGGGGTGACGAAACTGTTTCCAATATGTCCTTGTCTGGGACGACCGTAAACTATATACGACCGGGTAGCTTCAGACAGCTTATTTTACAGTCAGTTGGTATAAAGTGTGGTATCTCATATTTCATCGATTGCCGCGTTCGATTTTACCTCTATTATATGGCATTCAATTTAGCTCGCATATTTTATTGATGATGCTGTAGATTGTTTGTGACACTTCACGAAGTGTTCTGTGTTATTGCTTCGACTTTTAATACACAATATAGAGCCGTCCTATATATCCAAATTGTTTGGATGCATTAAAGGATAGAAACTACGACAAATCATGGATACGTAAATGATAAGCAACCTTCGTGTGTTACATCATCTTGCGTCTGATCATACACCTAGAATTCCAGAATTACAAATGTGTCTCCGTTTAACGGATGTGTTACCATGATTCCATACTCATACAAATTATACTGATTTTCGGTTGAAGGGAAGTGCGTCTTCTAGCGCTTCACTGTATTATTGCAAATTTGCAATTCATTACCTTAAACAAGTCGTAAGCTAGGATATTTCTTTACATCAATAAGAGTATGGTAATGCACTTAACCGTGATTCATGGTGGATATCATTTCAAGTTTTTGTGAGCGAATCCTAGAAGGCAATTTATAAGCTTGAATTTTTTTCCTTAAACTTAAACCCATTCATATCTACTTGTACATAATTGTTCTCCTGTCTAATTTCATCACCTTAAGTACTAGTACCTCGTTTCATGTATTTAAGTCACATTAAAAAATAAGATGCATGTACTCAGTTTATCTCTAATCAATAATGTACAGGAAACTTGTATTTGTAAATGGTTTGTCTCGGATCACGGACAATTTTGCAAGCGTCTTGCAATATCGCATAATTCAACAGAGGGCGCTTTGGCACCAACTACCGGTTTCATACAAATGTTTAAAGTCAAAGGCGTTCTATATGATATAGTTGGGCGTATGTGTTTGCTACACATTGATGCACACAGCTCTTTTCTGTACCACCACCCCCCACCCCACCCCCAATAGATTATCAAACCCACCCTTTTCCATGCCCGTTTTGATATACATGACATCTTCAGGCACCCAGTGCACATTCATTACTTCTAGTCTAGGCAGTAAATTTAGGATATACGATTATGAATCTATGGTGTTGTTTCTTTCTCTCATGAAGTAGAGATACGTAACCAGTAGACTAAGTTAAACGTTACA
>NC_049981.1:23624451-23625327 GCF_000003815.2 Branchiostoma floridae | reverse complement strand
ATAGCGTTGACTTTTCTGTGTCGCTCTCGGGAGTGGATGTAAGTTGTTCGCACTGCTTCGTTCTCCCATTCCACTAGCAGGTTGTGTACTGTCCCATTTTGCACGTGAGTTCCTGGCCTATCTTTCTTCTCTCTGTAGCTTTGTTCTCCATCTTTCTTTTTGTCTGACACTGGCGGGCAGGCCTGTATGTCACCATCGCTTGTGAAACGTGCAAACGTTGGCTTCAGAGTTTCCTCAAGTCTTAGCTTCGGTCCTTCCGCAGTCGTGTCGCTATTGCTTCTATGTCTGTATCTATTATGGTGCTGCACTTTGGGACTGTTGTTGGCCGTGTCCGTTTTGAACAACACGCTGGACGAGCTTTTTCTTTTAACTTCTTCGTCCGACGTGTTCTCGCTGTCTGTTCTGTGTCTTCTCCATCTCCTGCGGAGCAGCATCCTCGGCTCGCTGCCGCTCATGCTACCACAATGGTATCTACTGGACAGAAGTCTGCTGTCGCGAATGGCGCCACCTGTCCCGAGCACGTTATTTGACTCCGCAGATTCGCCGTCAGTGAAATATAGCGGACCTGTGGGGGATTTCTTCAGCTGCAAATCAAGAGCTTGTTTTGGGAAGGTGGTCTGGTCTCGTACAAACGACGACAGGCAAGGTGCCGTGTGGGACCGTCTTATCTTTGCAAAGGAATGCTTGACGTTCTTGGCAAGCTTGCGATTGAGCATCAACGATGACATCTTTAGTAACTCGATGATCCCCGCCTGGATGAGAAAACACAGCAACAAAATGTCCTGAATAGGTGAATTGCTATCTGTATCACCTTTTTATCACATGTATTATAAGATACCACCTTAGCATAATAGTACTCAACATAGAAGTACTTAT
>NC_049981.1:23619919-23624351 GCF_000003815.2 Branchiostoma floridae | reverse complement strand
AAATCACTCAAAAGAAAACCACAATGGAAGTATGAAAAAGTAAGAGACAAGACAGGTGGCATGTACCCAAACAGTTCAAACGTCATGATGCACTTGTCCAGAAAAAACTGGGCTCGGAGCCTAGGTAATCATAATGACGTCACATTCGACCACTCAATAATAGACGGAAAACGCCAAGTTACTTAAGTACGCAGTACATGTTTACATCCTTATCTGCACTACGTGCAGCTATGCCTAGCCCTAATTGTACTTGGAAAGGTCTCCACTCTACTCCCCCAACCCCTCGCCAACCTGTAATCATGATGATGTAGAAAGGGCTGGAGAATTTGGAGAGGCAAACCTGGCATTGATTTTTCTATTAACATGATGAGCTCCTGACGGTATCCGCGTGAAACAGGTTGGCAAACATCACGCCCAGTGAAATTTATCGCCCGCCTTGTTATACCAGACTTTTATTGAAGTCTTCAAGTTGGACTTCGGCGGCGACTTACGGAGAACAACCAAATGTCAGCAGGCATATCTAAAGCAACATACTGTTTACATGTCAGAGGCGGCGGCAGCAAATTTCTTTTGTGGGGGCAAAATATTGGTAATAGATTTGTGAGCAAGTGGAGGGCTGAAGGCCCGACTTGTCGGGTTCTGCCTGGCTATGCCGAGTGGAGTTCATGTCGGGTCGGGGAGCAACATTTGCGTGACATCACAGACCGCCTACCGTGACGACGGACCCTTTCACTAATTCTCATAAGCCTACACGACGACACGGACCAAGCATTCCCCTTCCTGTTCTTTGTTCTATTCCCGGTAAAAGTCATGGTAAGAGGGATATGCCTTTTACCAGGAATAGAACAAAGGACAGGAAGAGGGATGCTTGGTCCGTGTCAACGCCGACGCTCCCCCAATACATTTTCACCATGTCCAGCGCTTTAGGTGCGAGCCGTCGCAAGGGAGCTGCCCTTTTCTATGACATGTGCCTCTATGTTTAGGGAAGGCCAAAAATCCAGTGTATAACAGTAGTCCCACCGAGGGGTTTATAGTCTCCGAGGGCGTAGCGTAGTTTAGCCCATGGCATACACAACAAATAATATATACGCCATCAATTTAATATGTATATGTATATATACGCAAGAGACACAAGAGGTAAGGTTCGACATAAAGTTGAGGTCATTGACACAGGGTTGAACTCAACTGGTGTTGTCACGGGATGTTGTCAAAAGCGGGGCAAAGTAGGAGTCTACCCCCCGTTCTCTCATTACCAACTTGTAACAGATGTAAGGTGGCCTAGTAACCTACATCACGCCACCTGCAATACACGTACAAACCGCTAAGTGAAGCGTCGTGCCATGCCATACTCGCCACCTCCCCATACCAGCCTGTTATGGACGTCCTCTTGCGGACTTAGTTTATATTACAGGCAATGATCGCAGTGCAAAGAGAGAAAATCAAACTCAGTGAAAGAGTCGCAAAACACACATGCAACACACTAACGGCCTTCCAAAGCGTAACGACGACTATCCTTCCATACTAGCACATATATCTGTGACTCTCTCATCCACACACATGTTTTTTCTTTCAAACGTTAGGGTTGAAAAGTTCGACAAATCCTGGGTGTCGATATAACTCTTGTAATCCTAGCCAAAGCATCAGGCGCTTTAATTTGCGCTTGTACAAAGGTGTCACAGTTACAATTATTTGCAATACGGTTGTTTATTAATCATTTGCGATAAGACAAGAATAGTTATTTGTAATTTTGGAACCTTGAACAAGATAGCAACATTCATTTCCCATACAGTACACATTTATATTTTTCAGTAAGAGTGAAAGTATGACTTGGCTAGGGTGATACACAGGTGAGAAAATGTCTACTACACAGCTGTTTATACACATGCCTTTCACAGTTACCATTTGTATCCCACGTTTATTTGCACAATCCAACATTGCCTAGAAACTTTGTACTTTGTCACAATGACCGATCAGGTGCAAATGATGATCAGCCGCTGGCCAGCAGTTTTGGCGTACTAGACACTGTGGATCGAGAGGGGAGGAACTGCTTGAGAACTCTTCAACTTTGCTTTTGCTGCTGCGACGAGCGGAGAAAGCTAATAAGACAGACTGCCATTTTCGACAGGAGTAAAATCTTTCTGTGACTTGACCGAGGACGTAAGGTACGTTCTTCAGGGTTACTTTATGTTTGAAGCGCATTTGTCTGCTAATGAAGCTACGTACCTAATTAAGAGTCGTAATAGCTTTGTATATAGCTGGAAATATACCATCATAGTATATTTTGATTTCAAGAAAATAATGTGTCTAAACATGACCACTTTATGCCGAAATTACTTCGAAGAACGTCGGATCGAAGTTAGTCAAACAAATGGATATCATGGTTTTGTAAATGGTCATCCGCTATCTTTCGCCAATGACGGATAATAATCTAAAGTATTCAACCAAAAACTATGAAATGATATATGATTGAGGTGACATAGACAATGTCAAAACTACTTATATTATCGTAGTGAATATATACTCTTCGCCACTTGACTACCGAACACAATATTGCAATAGCGTAGCATAGTTGTAATCATGTTGTATGGCCTGACAGATGCGTCATCGTCCTATTGTTTGGTATGGTTTGGTTGTTATGATTCGGTTGTTTTGTATAGTTTGGATACATATTACACCTGGCTGTTTTAGTTGTATGGGGACACAGGTCTATTAAGTCAACATACTTGTAGCTTGCACACATTTTCGTTAATTCTTTCAAGGTGGTTAAAAACTTTGACCTCCTTGTGTTTTTTTATTGACCGTACGTGTACGTTTGTCTATATTACACAAACGAGTCAACCGTGTAGATTTAGACTATAATGTATTTTGTTGAATCATGCACCTTCTTTATCTAATTTAATTGGCAGGTGATGAGTTACCCCACGCAGCAACCACAATACCCAGCAGGCTCTGCGCCTCCGCCAATCGGCTTCGATGCACAACCACCCCCTTACACACAACAGGTGAAGTTCAACTTAAACGTATAACGTTACGTAGTAATTTTCTTCGCCAAGAAGGTTATGTTTTCAGTCAACAGCAAAAGTGGCAGCGGTTTCGGAAACGAGGGTCAAGTTCAAAAATGATTCAAATGGCGTTTCCGTCGGTACTGCAACAGACTGTGCATGTTTGTGTGTATGTTTGTACAACTTGTTATCTCCATGATAAATATAGCTTTTGGTGCCTGTCTGTCTGTGTTTCCGGATATTTGTAGTCAGCATAACCCAAGAGCCTCTGGACCACGACGATATTTTGTAAGCTGGTAGGTATTATTATTAGGAAGACGAAGGTCAACTAACTTGGGCCCCCTGGTATGTGACCTTGCTACTGCAGAACAAATCCCGTTAATTTTGACCTGGACGTGCTATGGTCTTCATTTCTTGATAGCAGATAGATTGTAATGTAAGGAAGATGGTGGTGTATGTTTCGGCTCTCTAGCAGCTTGCTCTGGAACTGCAGGGGTGTTTTGTCAATTCCTCCAAGGAGGATTACTTAAGAGAGAAATGGCGGATTTCTGTGATATTCAGTATGAAGGTAGCTTAGGCAGAGTTGAACATTTTCAAGCGCAAATCATGCAAAGAGGGACTCGACATTCAATATTAACGAGGAAAATCTATATTTGCCCCGTTTTCTATGATTTGGACATGAATTACTCGAGAATGGGTCGATGGATCGTTATGATTTTCGGTATGTAGATAGCGTTGTTGATGCTTTACATGTTTAAATATCTTGCTAATTTAAATCTTTGCAAATTATGCAAATAGGGCTAATTTACATTATTAATACGTACAGTTTCATAATAGGGCTTTAATTATTAAGTTATTGAAAAATAGATAAATATTAATAGACGTTAATTATGCAAGTGTATACTTAATGAGAAAATGATATAATAGCAAGTGTTAAATGATGCAATTTTATTATTGCGACATTTGGAAGCTAATTAGAGGTGAACATTACCCGACATAAATTATGCAAATCATATCGCATTAACAGGAATTATGACGAAATGCTACAATACTTTCTAAGATAAGACTTTCATACTTTGAAAAACACGATGGTTTAATAACATTGTGTTATTTGAAACAATGATAAACTGATGATTCATGCTAATGAAGACTTTACTTGCATGATCACCGAGAAACATTTTAATCTATTAGTCGAAAAGATTAACATAAACTGGCGAAGGTATGTAGTCGTCGGACTCTAGTTGTATATTGAAGGCTTGAAGCAAATGCTTTGATCGCGAAACAAACTAACCTGCAAACAAAAGAAAAACAATGTTGATATACCTGTGAACAGAAAGAATGAAAACGGGTAATTAGTTTACTGAATAAGTTGCGTTTGTGTCTGCGTTCAGCTACTGTAGAAGAAAAAGAAGATAATTTCTCAATCAGAC
>NC_049981.1:23618028-23619819 GCF_000003815.2 Branchiostoma floridae | reverse complement strand
AACAAGCTCCATTACTTACTGTGCGATAAAGACACTTTAAAACCAATCTCTGTAATCTCCAATCACCGCCACGCGATTGGCTGGCTAGTCAACCTGTTCATCGATTGGATGATAACAGGCAATATGATGCTGACTCAATGAGATGCATCATCTAAGGCCATGTTGATTGATTATATGGATGACATCCACGCGTGAATCAATTTTTGTCCGATTCTAAAATTAAAAAAAGTTTTTCAACAACACTGAAAATCATACAAAGAAGCCTCAAAATAAGAAAATGTATGCCGTGGATTGGGAAAACAAATATCAGAAAACGTATATTAATATCATAGAATTTTTCAAGGTCACGGTAGACGTGAAAGAATCTATTGTCCGCGAATTCGGTATACTATATTCTGTGTGTTCAGTCATATATGTTCAACCTTTCTGACCACTTAGATTTCATAATGATGGCAGCTTTCTGGGGGGATGGGGTCTTACTTTTTTTTATTCGCACGCTCGCATCGTTTTGGGGTTCCCATAATATGTCAACCATATAATCAAATTAACATGGTCTAAAGGTATTTCAATGATTCCACGGTTCGTCGAGGAACCCTGACACTCCTTAGTTATCATCGTTCAAAAAAGAAACAGATGTCTCATTAAGTGTTTTTCATTTGCATTAAGAGTGTTTTATATGTCCCCAAATAGGGCATGTAGACAAGCAAGTTTGTGATATTACGTTTTACGGTGAAACCTCTCTACGACTCATCTTGCAAGGTCTGCTGAAACATGACATCTGGCCTAGTAGCGAAGCTGGAGATCGAGAGGTCATGATCACAGGTTGGATTCCTGCCATTCCCGGCCAGACGTCGTGCACGTATCACCTCACCTCACCTAGTGCGTCGCTCTACCCAGGTGCAAAAACTGATACCTGACTGGTTGGGGAAGTAAAAGGCGGTGAAAGGAAAGGGATGGGTTCACTCTTCCAATACCGTGCCCGAGATGGCAACCCCATGCCACTACGGCCCCAAACAGGGTTAGGGAGTTACCCTTTCCAGGTTAACGCAACTGTGCAACATGCATGTCATACCATCATAATGTAATTAAAACTTGGTCATTTATTCGGCCATTGATCATCGAATGACGGAATAGCAGACACGAGCCTGTAATTTCCCGCCACTTTGGTCCAGCAGGCCGGGTCACCCCTACTCTACTTGATGGGTGTGTTGGGGTCTCTGATGGGTGTGTTGGGGTCTCTGATGGGTGTATTGGGGTCTCTGACAACTTGCACTGGTTTGACCCCTGAGGCTTCGCCATACACTGGATCGAAGGCTAAATGATTTTTCTTCTGATCTGTTCACCGACAGAGAAACTCTGAAGTCTTGTTGATAACTCAAATCGCCACTACACAGTAGTAATAGAAACCTGGCCAGATGGTTAAGTACGATGCAGTAAAGATTTGTGGGGGTGACGAAACTGTTTCCAATATGTCCTTGTCTGGGACGACCGTAAACTATATACGACCGGGTAGCTTCAGACAGCTTATTTTACAGTCAGTTGGTATAAAGTGTGGTATCTCATATTTCATCGATTGCCGCGTTCGATTTTACCTCTATTATATGGCATTCAATTTAGCTCGCATATTTTATTGATGATGCTGTAGATTGTTTGTGACACTTCACGAAGTGTTCTGTGTTATTGCTTCGACTTTTAATACACAATATAGAGCCGTCCTATATATCCAAATTGTTTGGATGCATTAAAGGATAGAAACTACGACAAATCATGGATACGTAAATAATAAGCAAC
>NC_049981.1:23604347-23617928 GCF_000003815.2 Branchiostoma floridae | reverse complement strand
ATACTCATACAAATTATACTGATTTCGTCATGAAGGGAAGTGCGTCTCCTAGCGCTTCACTGTATTATTGCAATTTGCATTCATTACCTTAAACAAGTCGTAAGCTAGGATATTTCTTTACATCAATAAGAGTATGGTAATGCACTTAACCGTGATTCATGGTGGATATCATTTCAAGTTTTTGTGAGCGAATCCTAGAAGGCAATATATAAGCTTGAAATGTTTTCCTTAACCCTATTCAGACCGGGCTTTTTTGGTCATCCCTGGACCGGGGGGGGCTTTCGAGGCCCTCCACTTCTAAGTCCTCTAACTCTTGAACGACGTGCCGTAGGGCTACCAAAATTTCAGGACATGATATCGACAAAATATCTGACGAGTATTTCACGTTTGACGTTACGTTAACGTAAGATGACGTAATTATGACGTCATCAATTTGATTATATTGGCCGGACCCATGAAAAAAGGGTATTCTCAGACAACTTCAAGTTATACTACATAAATGTAACAACAAGTGCAGATAACAGAATATTAATGTTTATTACGACTTGTATTGCCAATAGCAACATCGATGACGTCATAATGACGTCATAAAATGACGTCATGCACATCTAAGATACGAGTTAGGCTCCGCCATATTACATCCACTACCTTGAATTTTTAAAACTACTTTTTTTGCAACAAATAATCACAAAGGGCAATGGAAATAGACTAAATCCATTCATTTAGATGGTTTTTGATGAAAAAATACCAGGTAGTTACAAATTTTAAGGGATAATTAGCTTGTTATTCTTGATCTGGCCATACTGTCCGCCATCTTGGATTTTGGGCTGATGACGTCATCAAATTAGCATAATTTATGCATATATAATTATGAAAGATATGCTAAATAATATAAGATTTTATATGTGTAACAAAATAGCAGTAATATAGCAAATAAATGTGAAAAATACATTGTTAGAACCAAAAATAGTGATTTTTGGCAAAACTGCCTGTCAGCAAACGGTTGCCATGGCAACACTAAAAAATGGAAAATTTGTCAAACTTCGTAAAATTGTTACCAACAATATTTTAGGAAAACTCACCAAATTTGGTGGCTTTAGCATAAGGCGTTCTGGCGTTATAGGACATCGAAGTTGGCGCGGGCCTCAAAAGCCCCCCCCCCCCCCCCGGTCTGAATAGGGTTAACCCATTCATATCTACTTGTACATAATTGTTCTCCTGTCTAATTTCATCACCTTAAGTACTAGTACCTCGTTTCATGTATTAAAGTCACATTAAAAAATAAGATGCATGTACTCTTCTCAGTTTATCTCTAATCAATAATGTACAGGAAACTTGTATTTGTAAATGGTTTGTCTCGGATCACGGACAATTTTGCAAGCGTCTTGCAATATCGCATAATTCAACAGAGGGCGCTTTGGCACCAACTACCGGTTTCATACAAATGTTTAAAGTCAAAGGCGTTCTATATGATATAGTTGGGCGTATGTGTTTGCTACACATTGATGCACACAGCTCTTTTCTGTACCACCACCCCCCACCCCACCCCCCAATAGATTATCAAACCCACCCTTTTCCATGCCCGTTTTGATATACATGACATCTTCAGGCACCCAGTGCACATTCATTACTTCTAGTCTAGGCAGTAAATTTAGGATATACGATTATGAATCTATGGTGTTGTTTCTTTCTCTCATGAAGTAGAGATACGTAACCAGTAGACTAAGTTAAACGTTACAAACAAAAGAGGGAAAATGAAACGACAGTGGTAGTCTATAGCGTTGACTTTTCTGTGTCGCTTCTCTGAGTGGATGTAAGTTGTTCGCACTGCTTCGTTCTCCCATTCCACAAGCAGGTTGTGTACTGTCCCATTTTGCACGTGAGTTCCTGGCCTATCTTTCTTCTCTCTGTAGCTTTGTTCTCCATCTTTCTTTTTGTCTGACACTGGCGGGCAGGCCTGTATGTCACCATCGCTTGTGAAACGTGCAAACGTTGGCTTCAGAGTTTCCTCAAGTCTTAGCTTCGGTCCTTCCGCAGTCGTGTCGCTATTGCTTCTATGTCTGTATCTATTATGGTGCTGCACTTTGGGACTGTTGTTGGCCGTGTCCGTTTTGAACAACACGCTGGACGAGCTTTTTCTTTTAACTTCTTCGTCCGACGTGTTCTCGCTGTCTGTTCTGTGTCTTCTCCATCTCCTGCGGAGCAGCATCCTCGGCTCGCTGCCGCTCATGCTACCACAATAGTATCTACTGGACAGAAGTCTGCTGTCGCGAATGGCGCCACCTGTCCCGAGCACGTTATTTGACTCCGCAGATTCGCCGTCGGTGAAATATAGCGGACCTGTGGGGGATTTCTTCAGCTGCAAATCAAGAGCTTGTTTTGGGAAGGTGGTCTGGTCTCGTACAAACGACGACAGGCAAGGTGCCGTGTGGGACCGTCTTATCTTTGCAAAGGAATGTTTGACGTTCTTGGCAAGCTTGCGATTGAGCATCAACGATGACATCTTTAGTAACTCGATGATCCCCGCCTGGATGAGAAAACACAGCAACAAAATGTCCTGAATAGGTGAATTGCTATCTGTATCAACTTTATATCACATGTATTATAAGATACCACCTTAACATAATAGTATTCAACATAGAAGTACTTTATCTAAAACGAAAACGACTTAAAAACTAAATCAACCATTTCCCATAAGTAGTTGATTTATACAAAAACTTACCAATCAAGTTAGTGCCCAAAAGGGGTTATCTATTTTAATGTGTCGCTTTTATTCACAGAACTGTTTTAGCCTGGCTACGATATAGCTTTGCCGATGTATTCTTTTATGCTCTTTATCAAGGTACCATTTGTGTGTGCGACGATTATAGACTTTACAATGATCAATTTTACAGTTTCCTATGCTAGGCAACCCCCATTTACAACTGTGCCTCCTGATCCTTCCTACATTGTGTCGACACCGGAATCAAAGACATTAGCTGCAAACGGTAAGGCAGTAAAATATGTGCTTTTAAAAGTAAAGCACCTTATGCTTTGCAAATATGTGCAGGCATACTAAAGACATTATGTGTGAAACTTTGGACTTACAAAAGGAACGACATGAAATATTATGCCTACCTGCTGAAATATTATGGCTTTTACAAAATGCTTCTTAGGAAGGTCGTTGCTTTCTTATATCACACGGTGTGAAGTTTCATCAGCAAAGTGATAAAATGTCTGACAAAAGATACAGTTTAGACTCCCATACAACCCAACCTTGTCCATGTGCCGACCCACGTTACAGCGATTGTCCCGTCGAGCCATAGCGCTCCGCCATCGTGACTTTGTCGCCTTCTTTCTTGGCCTGTAGTACTTGAAGTTGACCACGGCGTACTGTATCAGCGTCGCGCAGACGAACACCATACACACCAGGTGGTAGATGTCTACCGTGTGGATGTAGGCAACCTTGGGTAGTCCCTTCCGCACTCCCGTTATAAACGTGAGAAGGGCTAGGAACGTTTCCATACCTATGGAGAAAATGGGTTTGTATAAAAGGCGCTAGAGACAAAACAATTGACTGTGTTGTACCATCCTATACAGGCACTGCTCATTGACCACAAAAACTAGCACGTCAAGAGGAAGAAGGGACGAGGGCTAGACAGATACAGGCAGATGCAGAGAGACAACGATGGAGATAGAGAAAGGCAGACAAAAAGAAAGAGATAAGATTGAACATACCTCTCCTTGGTGCTGAACACTATCCAGAAACAAACAAATAAACATACAAACAAACACATACACAAACACACACACGTGCACACAATACATAATAAATTGTTTACAATTATCTAAATATTGCATGCTTTGACTGTTAGCACGCACATACAGGGCTGTTTAACCGGTCTGTGGTTATAACAAATGGCTAGCCCAGCAGACAGAGAGAAAGATAATACAAATGACATCACATACATACATACATGTACATATATAAAGGGAGAGAGAGAGAAGCATAGACAGATATATATATATATATATATATATATCGATGCAGAGAGAGAGAGGGGGAAGAGAGGGTACACATACATACACATACCCATGTTTTACTGAATTCAGTTAGATCTATATCTGTTTTGCAGATCTAAAAGTATCGGGTATAAGCCCTAGTTATAACGTTATACATCAAATTTGATTGTTTCCTTGATGTTGGCATAATCCACCAATCCTTCACAGCTGATCCAATTATCCCTCCGCCATTTGGAGATAATTAGGGAGCTATTTTCCTTGAGTGAATCTCGAAAATACGACCGCAAGGAAGGAGCAATTTAAAGGAGGGTGTAAAAACAAGAAGGCGATCGTTGTCACGGCGTCTGCTTCCTTGATTAGCTATAATGAAGGTCATGCGGCAGATGGCCAAGTTCAATACTATGGCCTTTTATTGCTGTGGGTGCACACATAACAGCTGCATATAAATCTTCATTGTGCAAATAAAGGCGATAGATAGATAGTAGCCAATGCAGTGGCATTGTCAGTGAGACTTATATATCGTGAACGAATTCAATTGTTTTGCAACAAAAAGATGAACAATTGGATGGAATGTTTCACCGATTTTCTTCGTAACTCCGTAGTACCCGATTGCTTAGAATACTTTCATACCATGCTTAAGCATTCCTCTTCACTTGCGAATGACTAAGGTCCAAATTCTGCTCGGCAATGGTGCGAGGGGTTACATTTAAGATGGTGACTTAAGGACGTCGACCTTCTGTATAAGGAATGCGGAAGCTCTGCACAAAGAATAACCCAACACACGTATCGAGAAAAGTTGCATGGCAGAGCTACTGAATGCATGATCAAGACTTAGTGTAATTTTTTCTTTGCCTGAACCTTTATTCATTCATGAGGAGCTCAAATCGGTCTGCAGGTCGCTTTTCATTGAGGTCTTGGGGGAGGTAAGGGTCATTAACATATATCATTACATATATGGTAAAAAATACATTTACCAATTGTTTCAGGGGAGGATTATGTGTTTGTTTGTTTATTCTTATTTATCCAGGGGTACATGTCGTCTTGTCGGCGCTTTTCAAAGATCCCTGGGGGGAAACCCCGTACATACATAACAATAAATGATAACAATATAAAATCAAATAAATTATGACACAGCAAGAATCGGCAGATAATAACGCAATTCAACTAAGACAAAATAAGGCAAGTCAATTGTACAACGTTAATCCTCATATAAGTCGAAATCATAAATGAAATTGAATAAGTTATGGGAATTTGCATACCAATGTGAACAGAAAAAGACATGACAGATTACATTTCAGACCGTGTGGTCTTCTGTTGTGTAGTCTTTTAGCTACCGATTTTGGCGGTGACGCGGTATATCGGATATTACATTTGCTTGTGCGACAGAAGTATTGAACTTTGACTCACCGAGAACGACTCTACCGACGACGACTTTATAATCGATCCAGAAGGCGACCCACGAGAGGCTGACGAGCAGCATACACGGCACGTATATCAGGAAGATGACCTGCCCCACGTCTCTGTGCATCTGGAAATTCAGTACAACTCTTGGAAAGGCTCCTGAGGGTGTGACAAGAACACCGTGAAAATCCAACAGAAAAGTGCAAATTTCTCCTGTCTTGAATTTCATTGTAGAAACCTATACAAGACGACCCTAGTTTGAAGCATAAGAGATACAAAGATGGTTTCTAAGTTTCACCCAAAATAAAATCCACAGGAGAAGTAACGACTGCCTAGTGTGTTAGATTGAAAACGTAAACCGTACCAATACTCAATCTCACTATTGCAAAAGCTTATGTTTTACGTAAGTCTGAGGTCGAGTATTTTTAGACTGACCTTGTTTTATTCTTTCTTGTAATGAAAACGGATTTGGAACAATTAGGACCAAATATAGTATTGCTGAGCACATCAACGCCATTATTCTTTAATTCGCGGTACCATTCATTAGTCACCACTTCCCAACAGAAGAAGCCAATTCAACTTCCAGTAATATACTATGTAGAGTCAGACATTTCTTTGCTTAATTGTTACAGTACCATTTTTGTTATCGAACCTACATGTTTCCCTGCAATTAGACTTCGGACATAAGTTTACAATAACGAATTGTGTTTATCTTAGAGTCGATTCCAGGTCACCGTGAGACCTGCCATTGTCATCATTTTCAAATGGTTTTAATTGTTTTCAATTATATGTCCAGGAGATTTTATACTTTTGAAATATTTCTAATGCTATTTGAACTTTCTAAATATTTTCCCGGTCTGTAAAACCTTTGAAATATTCACGATGTGGAACAGAATACTTCTAACAGTTTGTAAACTATGGTAACAGCATTTTGCCATTATTTACCATTTTCTACCATTATTTGTAATATTGGGTCAGTGGGCTAGGAAGAAAGCAATTCACACATCCTTGCAAAGTACGGTTGGGTGTCATGTCAATGGCCTACCACAAAGAACCAACCAGTGCCCATCAGTGAAATCTAAAAATATACCAGGCAGACAAAAGGGGCTAACTTTTATGGGGCAATAAATTAATTCTACCATTTGGCAAGGTTTACCATTTTTTGTAAATATTTCTAAAAGTGAAAGAATCCTGCAGATGTTTGAAAATGATTGTAAATAAAGATATTTTTGTGTGATCTCTTTCAAAATGTTTCCAAAGTATTCAAAGGAATTCAAAATTCCATATTAATCTTTTTGAAAAAAAATATAATTGTTGGGGCTTAAATATTCTTTTATTCAAAATGATTCCAACTTATTACAATTATTGTCTAAAAACCCTCATGGTGTCTCGGAATGGACTCTACTAATGAATCACAAATACGAAATCGATGATAGATGTATAACGAACGATTAGTACAATGTAATCGCTAATGGCGAGATAATTACAAATCTAATTTGTACCTGTATCGAGCTGACTTGCCCCGGAGGAAGTTTGGAAATCAACAATAGCGAAGGTTGGAAGCTGTATCCCCGCCAGTCCGGTTATAGAATCCCTCCCGCGTCTCCAGTACAGGCGGATGTCTTTCAGCGTGTATCCGTCTAAAAAAAGGTTTTAAAAACAGGGAAAGATTGGAATTCATCAGAAGATGAAAGGTCCTTCATATAAGACGTTTTCTTCCTACGGTTCTTTCCTTTTTTCTTTTTGAAAGAAGCCTGTAGTCAACATTGTTTACATGTGACAATTCAAACATTGATTTTGTGACGGTTGCAAACATTGATTTTTTTGGATATTCTGTCCCTGGAAGCACACTCGTCGCTCTTGTGATCTTAGTAAATTAGTTTTATTGGGAAAAGCACGGGAAGTTATAAAGCTAGAAAGTGATATTAGCTAGTTATCATTCATGAAGTTTGCAAACTTTTCATTGCCTCTCATGTTGGTCCTACCACTACAGTGTACAGAAAAATGATTGTTGAAACAAGACCTAAATTTCTCTCTTCATGCTAATTTTGTTGACACGTTCTAAATACGCTAGAATAGGAAATCGAAGCAATTACTGAAACTGATTTTGACAACAATCCCACTAGCAGAACATAATAGCAGATAGCACAGGGTGAGATGATGACGCCTGAATTTCCTTATTTTATTTGATCTCTTTTGTTACTTATGGTTAGTGTCCTTTGTTTAGCACATCGTTACATAGTAATAGGGACTAAACTGCCGAAAGCGACTTCCCGCATTTGTATGACAACTATTTCCTTACATTCCTGTTTTGAATAGAAATCCTGAGTCCTGAGATCGTTGTTGTACTTCACGCGAATTCTGCATAGTTCCGTCTAATTGTGATCAAATCATTTTACGCACAGCTGTTCCTAACATGGTCAGCCGGAAAGTGCCTGACAGGGCTATTAGTTAGGGTTCATTGACATTCAGAAGGTAATGCGTCCACAGTGGCTCACGGTCAAACAGCGCTGAGGAATTGGTATATACTATAAGATAACAAACCTTCTTTTTGATTGATAAAATGTGAACGAGATTTGACGATATGACCATGAATCTAACCGGAAATATCATAAGGAGAGGCAAATGTATTTTGCTGTACAATACCGTCCGTAAGGGTTTGCTCAATTTCGTACCCTGTATCATAAAATGCAGTATAGATTATCATCATTATGATCAAATTCCCTAGAATTTTTTTTTCATAGCCACTCAAGACAAAAAGGTATCCTATGTTTAAACGTTTATTTGTGGAAAAAACTTTTTAGAACCAAAAACACGTATATCAAGGTAAGGATCGCCAAAAAGTGACTTTTCTGAACTGCATCCACATAACATTTTGCAAGATCTGTTCATCTACTCTATGATAGAATAATGCTCATAATATTGTGTCTAGAGAAGGCAAATTTATCAATCTATGATCTAACAATTGCCAAGAAATCTAGAAATAACAAATCGTTTCTGCCATTTTTGCGGTAAAAAATTGTCGATCAGACAGGAAACACTGGCATTGATTTCGCCAATCCATTTGGTAAGGTCACGCACAAAATGTAAGTCATAGTCATGCGGCAGGGATGATGGATAACTACCCCGGAGCTGCTGCCGCGGTGTGGGTGCAGGCAGCTCAGGGTAACATAATGGCACATATAGGGCACCACGTGTACATAATGCCAAAGGTTAGACCTGCTGAAATATAGATAAGACAGTACGTGTCTATACGAATAGATAAGACAGTACGTTTCTGTTCGGATGTACCAACTATTGATCACTTAGCGTTTATATTCAAATAATACAATAACTTCGATGTGCTGTCAGTCATAATGTTTTTATAGATCCTAAATGTTCAGTCTCCTGCCTTCTTTGTTTTCAGCGGTGTGTCTTGCCAAACAAGAGTAGTGGAAGTAAAAAGCGTTTTCACTACCATGCTGGCGTCCTCATAGGATTGTGATGGATCGCGACTCAATATAACATTTTCTGATATTGTCTCGTCCTCAATAGTCGTTATTTGAGAGAGTCAGAATATCTTTAAATGTCAACAAGTGACCGTAGGTAACATAGTCTGTGACGTCGGTCTGGTATATGTTGCTTGTTTTGTCTTCTTTGGTGTGTGACGTTGTGCTTATATCCTATAATGATTCTTTTCACGGTGTTAACTATATCGTTTTATCTTAAGTTACTTAATATGTCTGTGTCATGTGAATCTTAATGTTAAAGACCTAAACAGGTATGGATTGTGAGATAACATGTGGTCAAAGTCTAAAGTTATGATGACGAAAAGTAAACGAATGGTCTAATACACAGGCACATTCACAGAAGACACACCTACAAGTGCTACAAGACCGACAGGCAGACTGACAAACGCACTAAGTCCTAACATGTTTCTGTTATGGACGTAATAAGTATGAAGCACGGAAGGAGGACCTTGATGTAATTTTATAATTTCTAATATGGCTTACACTCTTCATCGTGTAGTGCGTTCACCCAGCTTTGTCTATTTAGGCTAGTCTTGGCAAACTTGGATTTCTGAAATTATTACAACCATAACAAGAGGCTGAAAGTACAAGTATATATGAAGACAGCATTATCATGATAAAAGTACCAACCATGTTCCTTAAAAACGTAAATGGCCATTGGCCCGCAGCTACATAAAATTAGGTGATACTGTCATATTCAAAGTAGATCGAAGTTGTCAAACATATCATGACCAGCTGGTCGCAGCCGTTGACAACATGAACAGCTGGTCACAGCTGGTCACAGCTGGTCACAGATGTTCACATATTTCGAGCAAGGTCAACAACTGTCAACTTGTGTGTATGGTAAAAGCATAATCCAAAATATTTCGAGAAAGGTGAACAACTGTCAAAGCGGCCCTGGACCAAAACACCGTACGCGCAAGACGAACAAACTGTAGGGGTGATATTTTTATACATCCATAATAAAACCAACTGCCGCGAAAAAAAACAACGTGCATCATCGTCAACCTCAGTGCAGAGGACTTGCCAAACAACGTACTTATGCGACAACGGGAACATACAGTTACAGATGCGAACGCGAATAACTTTGACGATCAGATAAAACCACGCATCTGCTTGCAATATCTAATTCTGGCAAGGCTCACACAAAGCGGCCCTGGACCAAAACACCGTAAGACGAACAAATTGTAGGGGTGATATTTTTATACATCCATAATAAAACCAGCAGCCGCGAAAAAAAACAACGTGCATCATCATCAACCTCAGTGCAGAGGACCTGCCAAACAACGTACGTATGCGGCAACGGGAACATACAGTTACAGGTGCGGACGCGAATTAACTTTGACGATCAGATAAAACCACGTATCTGCTTGACAATATCAATTACCTCATGACCCATATACAGGGGATCTGGACCAATACACCGGAAGACGAACATTTTGTAGGGGTGTTATTTTTATAACATCCATAATGAAACCACCTGCCGCCAAAAAACCCCACGTGCATCATCGTCAACCTCAGTACAGAGGACCTGCCAAACAACGTAAGTATGCAACAACGGGAACATGCAAATACAGATGCGAACGCGAATAACTTTGACGATCAGATAAAACCACGCATCTGCTTGACAATATCCGATTACATCATGACCCACATGCAGAGGATCTGGGCCAAAACACCATAAGACGAACAAATTGTAGGGGTGCTATTTTTATAACATCCATAATAAAACCACCTACCGCAAAAAAAAATCACGTGCATCATCGTCAACCTCAGTACAGAGGACCTGCCAAACCATATAGAATTCAGACAATGGGAACATATAGATACAGCTGCGAACGCGCGAAAACCTGACAAAGCTAAAAGTCTGTCGACCAGAGGTTCTGGTCACAGACTAATAAACGTTCCACTGCAATACATTTAAATAGAGACTAGACACAAACAAGGCGGCGGACACAGCAAGAACGTCACTTGAAAACTTCACTCTATGGTGACGACCGTATGAAACAAACTTACTGTGCCTCCGGTGCAGGTTCACTTGGGTTTAAAGAATAAAGTCTAACTTTAACACCCCCATCTATTAAGACTTGATGGTGTTTAGAACTTACTTGAAGGACTCATATATTGGCCATTGTGTAAGTGGCAACTGGAATCGTTGTTGATGGAATATACGACTGTGTCTTCCAGGTACCATAACCATGTTACCTTCATTCCCTATACTTGTTCACCATCCGTTAATAGTCTTCTACAAGTCTTGTCTACCACTAGATACTCAGTAATCGTATTGACTCCAACACGAATCAATGCCAACGCTGTAGCCACTCCATTTTGGACTCATTCATTTGTATTCTTTAAGAAAGTCACGAAGTGGTAGTTTTTTTATGTGTGGACTTGGGTTAGGAATGATGTGCACGTGCCACATGTGGGTCCTGAGATATCGACTACACGTAATCCTAGTTACAATACTGTCGATCTGGCTGTGGGGATAGCGCGGGAAAGATGGATGATAATACGGGTGGATAAAAATGTGCTTTTATAGATCGCCGTTTTGAACACTTGAATGAGTAATAGAGCTTGTCTCGTGTATTGAATCATTGATGTTTCGTCTTGCCCAGTACGGGAGAAGAATACTATAACAAACGCCCGAACATTAGTACAATTATAACTGTAACTGTTTTACATTTTAGATATCATTTTGTTATACATATTTTGTATATCACATATGTCCTTAACTCCATTCATACAAGCAAGCTATACTTGCTGCTACTTGAATAATATATTCGAAAGCATGATTTGTTCGCTTCGCAGCGAGGTTATATATGGTTTATGTATGAATGAATGAATGCTTGCTGGTAAATGATTGTGAGATAATGGCTGTGTGTAGGAATTCCCGTCCCCATGGTAATAGTCTAAAAATAATTACAGGGTTTTCCCATTGCGCAGCTCTGCTGGAGCCCCGGTACATTAGTCACATGCCGACCTAGGTCACTGTGGCTGCAGCTGGTGGGATTTGTGCCGTTCCTTCCATATCTTTTCATTGCTTTTAGAATCATGTTATTGTTTTTCTAAGGTTTATTCCCTTTTCAATGTTTACGTGGACGTTCATGTTTACACTTGTTCTATGTATCTAAATTTAGCACACAATTATGAGTCAAGCAACCCCATGGGCATCAAGTAATATGCCAAGTTTGGTCGTTTTCATTTAAATGTCAAACCATTTTTAGTACCATTTTAGTACCATTTGCAATCCATATATCAATGTATTTATTTATCTGTATCCTTTTATAATATATGATTATACAGTTTATAGCATCCATTTGCTTGCGCTTTATAGGATTGGGCCCTTTGAAAATATTTTACGGGACAGCTTAGTTAAATCTTGGCATATCTTTGGGACCCATTATCTTTTCAAAGCTTTGCGGGAGCTTTTAATTAGTTTCCAGTAGAAGGAACGTAATCTTCCTTGCATTCACCTGAAAGGAAATTAGACACAACTCAAAGAACTTTGTGCTTTTTCTGTGTCTAATAGGATCACTTATAACGTATTCAAGCATATCTTGGCTATAACGTTTGGAAAGGACTAGATGTATTGTAGTGTGAACGCTGATGGAGAATATTTGCCATATTATTTTATTTTTGATAAAATCAGTTCAACTTTAACATTTAAGCCGGCAACGTTGTTAATATATGCCATTAGGCTTGAAATTAATGATCAAAGCCATCAAGGCAAATCTGCGCCATATGTCGACTTCCTCTCCGAATTTGCAAAATAAATTAGATTCATAAACTCACAGCTTTCCAACACCAGGCTGCAGTTCTGCACGTCCATTGGATAATTCATCATGTTCATCATACAACTGGCAACGGTGGTGAGTCTGCAATTGAAATCGATGGGGAATGTAATGATGGCCTATTATACACTTAGCTTGGTAGAAAAGGAGTGAATTCTGGATGGATGGTTGTGCCTTTCTTGCGATGGAATCCGCTGTTGCGTGGCATACCGACACAATGTAATGTAGTTTACTGCCCATACGTTCACATTCTACACTAACAGTAACAGTAAATGGCAGTGAGAGATCTACTAACACAGCACCACCTGAACTATGTACACTTTATATACTAGTATCCAGGATTAAATGTTCAGGACATTCTTGAGAATACCTCGATAACACTTCTTTTTTTCGAAAGTGCCGGTTTCAGGGTACTGATGGAATTATTGAGTTGAGCTTTATATTGTGTCAACGTATCAAGTCTCTTCAGTCGGCATCACACGGCATATCTCTACGTAGAAATTGAGTTGCATAAAAAGTTCCATTCACATAAGACATCGCACCAATACATTAAAAGGAAAGTTTACCGCAGGTTGTATTGAATCATCCCGTTGGA
The DNA here is from genome assembly GCF_000003815.2 of Branchiostoma floridae. NCBI lineage: Eukaryota > Metazoa > Chordata > Leptocardii > Amphioxiformes > Branchiostomatidae > Branchiostoma > Branchiostoma floridae. Next base: position 23,604,630 of record NC_049981.1, on the reverse strand, counting down.
GAAGATGGTCATGGCCCTGTTCTTCACGGTGATTTCGTGGAAGTAGGACTGCTTCCCGTTTACAAAGTAGGTGTCAGGCACCCAAACTTTACTGAGATAGTCGTCGGCAAGATCATACGACTCGGCCTCCCCCGAGAAGGAAAGGCGCTCGTCGTGCCAACTCTGGGATAAATCCATCGTCATCGTGTAGTCCTGTCAGTAGATACAACAGTATTTACATCAGAATCATCCAACAATCAGGACGTATTTTTGTTGTTTGTGTGTGTGTAGGGGGGGGGGGGGG
>NC_049981.1:23523994-23604247 GCF_000003815.2 Branchiostoma floridae | reverse complement strand
TCAAGTACTACTAGATCATTTGCAAAGACGGAGGCTGTACGTATTTGTTTTAATTTGTATAATACAGAAATGAGATAGTGATATTGCGTTTTTGATAGCACGGTTATACCCCAAGTTTCAAGAGATTTGTTTGTATGTGTAGCATGGTGAACCCCCCACTAGCTCAAGTAATGGATTATCCCAGTGTACACGCATGCGTGGGCAGCAGTTCTGTAAAGTGGATATATCTGGTTTGACATTAAAGTCTGGTCTCCCACAGTTTTGGCCCTGACGTCGTCTGTAGTGCCCGCTTAGCGCCCGGCCCTCGGGGTCGGGCGGGTAACAATTTGGAGGTTCTACCGAGATCAAAAGTTCCAGGAAAAACGGAGCGGATGGCGCGGTAACAGCCCGTGAAGTTTGAGAGAAGCGGCAAGAGAGAAAGGTCGTCTGACGGAAGTTCCCGCCGAAACGGTCACGTGACGCGACGGGACGTGGGACGAGAGGTCAGAGGTTAGTTCTCCGGTTTCACAACAAAGATGGCGGCGCCCATAAGACGACGGAAGTAAGGGGGAGGGCTACCGTACCTACAAGAAGAAATTGGAAGTAACCCGTGCCAACTCAGTATAGCATCGTTGTGAGAAGACATACAGAGAGGGGAAAGTAGCAGACTTTCACTCGTCAGTGTGGCCTGTAGGCTGTACCAGCTTCAGCGGGAAAACCAGGAAAACGGCACATGTGGTTGGTGTCAAGTTACCGATCAGCCCGGCAGAAGAGTTGCGTCACTCACCAGCATTGCCAGAGGTCAACCCACTGAGGTAACCCTAGTAAACAAGATCCACCACTCAAGTGATGGAGGAGACCAGGAGGGCACTGGGGAGATCAAGAACGTCAATCAAATTGTGTCCCCACAATGGAAAGAAGATGACAAGCACAGGCTGGCAAGCACACGAGACTGTGGCAAAAACAGAGGAAGAACTGATGCGGTCGGGACCGTTAAGTAGCCGACATCAGGCATGAGCAAGCAGGACTTTCGCATGTTTAACATTTTGTTAAGTTATAGATTGAATTCATAGGGTATGTTTAGTATGTAGATTAACAATTAGCATTCATACAGAGTTGTCTAGTTATTGTCTATGCTGAAGAAGTCTGGTACCAGAGCTATGATCCAAGCAATGGGCATGGAGGCCCAGAAAGGTTAGCACTTTGGACTCTGAATCCAGCGCTACAATAAAATATGGTTGAGGAATTCAGGTAGACATTAGAATTCAGGAATGCTTAGTTTGAGGGTTAAGGACAGTCCAAGAAAACAAAAGTTGAGGATGGCCGGATGTAAATCCAAGAACACAAAGTTTGAGGGTGTAGTGGAACCAACCCAAGACAACAAAGTTGAGGATGGCCGGATGTAAATCCAAGAACACAAAGTTTGAGGGTGTAGTGGAACCAACCCAAGACAACAGAGTTGAGGATGGCCGGTAAGAAATCCAAGAATACAAAGTTTGAGGGTGTAGTGGGACCAACCCAAGACAACAGAGTTGAGGATGTCCGGTAAGAAGTCCAAGATACCGAGTTTGAGGATGTCACGGAACCAAACCCAAGACTGCCATGTTTGAAGTCACTTCCAGAAAATGGATGTCATCTAGAGAAGTTTGAATGAAGTTCACTGAAAACTTACGGGGATACAGGTGTCAGACGGACATAAGCTGCAACTCAGCTCCATAGTTATACAATTGTGCAAGAACTGTTAGGTTGACATGCTTTGTACAAGTAGAGTTATCCTTATGATCGACATTAGATATTGGCAAAGGCAATTGTTAATAAGTGACATACATATTGTAGTTCTGTTTTTACTGTTATTGGCAATGTCGGGACGACATTTTAGTGAGAGGGGGAGTGTGTAGCATGGTGAAACCCCCCACTAGCTCAAGTAATGGATTATCCCAGTGTACACGCATGCGTGGGCAGCAGTTCTGTAAAGTGGATATATCTGGTTTGACATTAAAGTCTGGTCTCCCACAGTTTTGGCCCTGACGTCGTCTGTAGTGCCCGCTTAGCGCCCGGCCCTCGGGGTCGGGCGGGTAACATATTTGCCATATTCCTCCACTTATCAACGCCTTAATTTATTGTGTTTTCATTCTGTTAATGTAAAATAATAAATGTTTTACTTTTACGACTTGGTAATTTTGGTTGTAAGACTTGGTCCCCATGAAAAATAACTTGTCAAATCTGAATGTCACCCAGGAGTCTGAAGACAAACCAAATAGACAATATGTCAGAAAGGCTTATGCTCCCTTAGATCTTCTCATTCCTGCATACAAATAGAATAATTACAACACTCTCTAGAGTTTGCCAGTAAATACTTGGAAAGGTTACAAGTTATATTGGGTGCAGTGCAATATCTATCAACAGTGTGGCTATTAAAAGAAATACCAGAGAGAGATATTGACGAATGTTGCAATATCTGCAAGTCGTTTCAGTAAACCCCATCGGGACACAGTCCTTTGTAAGAAAGCGTTACTCTTACAAATTGAGCGTCCCCTCTAAGCAAAGGTGAGATGATAGATATGCGGACTTTGTGGTGGTTTGGCCTGACCTGGCGATGATCAAGGGATTGTCATGTATGACTGAGGTGTAGCATCTGCACTAAATCACGACCAGAACGTCCCTTAAGGATGATTGCATCACATGGAAGCACGCCAAGACTCTAGAAGGTCGATTCGACCACCAAATCACAACTCTTCTGCACGTCGTATTGTCACACTCACACAATTGTCTTGCTTTTTGCTTTTCTATTAACCGAATCACTTTAGCAAAATCCATTGGAAGAAGGACTCAAATGTCCTTTATGATGGAATTTTCGTGATTTTGTATGAGATCAGTCGACATTTTAGTGACCTTTGATATCAGTTCTTGCAGAAGAGTTGGTGCATTACGCAGTCTGGGTGACAGTACGATCTAGATGGATTGACCTTTCTGACGATGCTATAGATGATGGAGCGTAGCCACATCCAGGGGAGTCTTATTCATCCCCAGGATAGAGAAGACCATGGCGCCGTGCCATAGACTATTATAACTTTTCTACTATTACTGTCAGTTAGTTATAACTGATATATTAGATAAACGTATACTCTTATGATGCGCACAGAATTGTTGCAATAGACTAGAGAAGGTTAGCCCGATGGCACACATTTATACATTGCCACGGCTGTTAAGGTGGTGAGTTTGTTGCACTGTAACGCTTACATGATTAAACACAAGGCGACTAGAATTCCCCCAGCGTTGTTACAGGCACATATGTCATGTACATGTGGTGTGCGTTCATATCGTTCTTTCCAACAGTGCGTATGGTTACCCACTGGCTTTAACAAGGCTCCTCGGTTTTCTTTCTGCATCTTAGCTACTGTATAAGAGAACCAGTCTGTCTACTTTAAATACCATTCCCTCACTGTCAAATCCCACTCGTTCTTATCTTATAGAGAAAATAGGGCATGTTGGATTGATTTAGTGAAGAGGGAAATGCGAATGACGCGTTACAAATGGATTCTGACTGCATGCATACACCACATCGTCCTGTACCTGCACCACAGCGATGATTCCATGTCACCCCCAAATCCCAGCACACATATGACAAGCTGTAAACATCTACAGAACTATGCAAAGTGCCTCGAGCACCATGAATTACAACGGGAAGTGCTTAGTACCGCTCTACCAGAACTAACTCTCGAATTCCCCATTTTCAACTTTTTCTTTCGTTTTTAATGTCACAGTTGTAACTCAGTCTGTGCTATATTTTCCATTCCTTTTATTCATTTCCTTCTTCAAATTTCCATATGAGTTAGTGATTACTGACTCTGTCTTGAATTATTTATACAAGTTTATACAGCGTTCCAATTATACAACGTGTTCTAGTAATAGCTACCGGACTCTGCTTGTACGTCCTGGCAGATCCTGGTACCTGGATGTCGGTATGTAGTCACAACCCCATGTATAACGTGTCTAAAGCTTGATAGGTCCTGGACGATAGCTAAGCCGGTGATGTATGTAGACCAAGAACAGTCGATTGGCGACCATCTCAATAGTTGGAAGCGTCCGATAACTTGACAAACGAGTTGTGAGACGAAGAGTTCTAGCACTCAATTCAACGGAGGATGCACTTAGCTCATCAACCGTGTCATGGACCTTTTATCTGCTGACTGAAGATAGAAGGGCCTTCGTCTCAACTTAAGTTCAGTTCTGGCACAATGAGGTTATCTTGTGGTGCAGACAAAATCGATGGCGTATCGACTGCGTGTAGCATTCCAGCAAACTGGCTAAACTACTCCTGCCAACTGATGAGGTCAATACCCGACGGTTTGTGACCATGACGTCGGGAGGGGGGCTACATTTGGGGAGTATGTTTTTACTTACAACTAGCCAATTAGATTTAGATTCATATTTCAAACTTGACGAACATCGAAGCTTAAAGATAAAGTTTAATTGCAAATCAGCCTCATTCTAATCATTCGTTCTATTCTAGAGGTGTAACTAGCTTTTGCAATTACAAAACTAGGAGGGAAACATTCCTCGTGTGTACTTTTTTCGTTGGTTTTGAACGACATGCTGAAGGGCAAAAAATGATAAGGTTATTGATAAATAAATAAATATTGAAACTGGCTTTTTGGTTCCTCAACAAAATCCAACTTTTAGTACAAAAATAACATACATTTGACAACAATAGCCAGGCCAGCCAAGCGTTGAAGGGCGGTAAAACTACAGAGCACGTATCACGTCAAATAAGGGCGGTAAAACTACAGAGCACGTATCACGTCAATAAGATTGTCTTCTATCGTTTCTCCCACTCGGAGATTATCTTAAGTACCGGAAATAGGCGAGCGCAGAGTAGATAAATGTCAGAAGATCAGTTCTCAAAAATACTAAATTCCTTCTTCCCAGACATGTCGTAACAGCACGGGAGTTCAGGGGTGAACTTTATGGAACTTTACAGAAAAGATAGAAAATGTCACAGATTATTGTAGAAAATATTTGATTTCGTTCTATTCTTTCCATCTGGACTAAATGGTTACCTTGCCAAGGAACAAAAAAAGCGGGCCGGAAAGATAGAAAGACGTAATACGACATAGCAGTCGGATTATAGTATTTGATGCATATTGACTTCACAAATCAATTTTGGGATTCTGCTATCCAGTGGTTTTACCGGGATGATTACTTTAGAAGTCGCGATATAGATTCCTTCTCGTATCTTATCAGTGACATCTATCATCGCAGATATGTTTTTATGCATATACGTGTAAGATGATCCTTTAGTGAAATATTTTAATCTCCTTTTATTACAACTATATTTTGCGTTGACTGCGATAAAGAATATTGTATCTACCTTAGACTGATGTTTAACTGTGCATTCAGCGGCGCCAACACCAAACCTGTGTCAGAATTGGCAGGCCTCACGACATGACATACCACGTGACTACAGGATTGAACAATAACAGTGATTGATATATTTTGCAATGAAGCCAATAAAACGTAGTACGATTAAAGCTTCGTGACAATCTTACCGCAATCAACTAAAGCATTAATAGCCTCACCCCTCGAGTATACGTTATGCAGCAGACACTTTGATATTATCTAGCAAAATGGACTATAACGTTATATATATATATAGGACTAGTCTTAACAACAATATGTTTTCCATCTGAGATTTTATTCAGCTTATCATGTCTTGTTTTCTGACTGTACATCAGTTCTGATTGTACAAGGTTTCTGACAGTATATGAAATCTGTCTATGCAATCTACCAACAGAAAATCAAATGGCACATAATAAGCGAGAACAAAAGACCTGCCAAGGTGCCTGCTATGAAGGCTACAAAAAAAGAGTTATATGAAACTGTACGGCCTGCGCCACATTTAATGAAGTGGACTTAAAGCTCCGTGGGCTACGAAGATATGGTAAAATTAACAAAGGCAGCTGCCTGTGACTGAGGGCTAGATTCATTTGTTACCGTGTACGTAAAAAAGTGCAGTGCATTTTATTCAACGAACCAACACCAAACAAAGGTATTCCTGCGGGTTTATAACCTAACCAATGTGTAAGTAAAGTTTAAATGTTGTTCTCCTGAGGCTTCTATTGACTTTTAGTAGAAACAGAATTTAGGCTCGTCTTTAACAAAAAGCACTTATTTTCTTCCGTGTTCTTTTAATATAAAATATTGAACTTCTGTCATACACGGAGTGAACACCGGATGTTGTCCATGATAGAGGTCGGTCTCGCGCTGGGTCAGAGATTACAGGAATGTGACCTGATCACGGACCAGCATTGCATGGCGTTTTCAGAAAGAAAAGTATCAGGTGGAAATCCATATGCGTTATAAAATGTCAGAAATGACAGAACGTTTGTCAGCCAATCGTTAGAAGTGTAATTATTTTTCGGCCTTGGCAGGAAACCAGGGTGTCGCTTCCCGTGGGGAAAAATCAATGGACAGAAACACATTGTGTGAATTGGTGGCATTTAATAGCAGTCTAAATGACCCCATTAACTGACTATGTAACATTTACAGGAAATAGAACCTACCATATCTTGGTCTGAAATACTATCGATGCTGGAAACGTCTATGGCGATGCCGACAGACACAGGGGTACCTAGAGGGGTATACATACACGTTCTCAACAATACATTCAAATGTACATGTAAAGAAGATAAATATTCTGTTCTTTCAATCACACAAATCTTCATGCAACGGAAACGTTACCTGCGAAATTAGGTCTGAGTCGGTTGTCGTAGTTCTTGAAGATAAAATAGTAGGGCGCTTCGTCGTAGTCTGTAAAATTACTTTCTTCTGCATACCTGTAAATAGTACAGACAAACCAATAGTTATATGTAACGAACCTATACATGTGCAGTTAGTTAGTTTGTCTGTACGTCTATACTTTATATGTAAAATTTATCATGTATTGTGTGTGTGTGCCTTTCCCCTCTCTGTATCTCTCTCCCTCTCTTGCATTGTCTCTCTCTTTCTCTCTATCTATCTCTGCCCTTGGTAGCAATAAACAGGGTAAACACGTCTTTTTTGTTTGTATGTAACGGGGGCCGCCCTTAGATGCGCCCTGCCCTAAGATGCCCGGATTTTTTGCTGATCTTATTATGCATAAGTACGCCGTGTTTGTTGCCACTGACTATGATGATTAGAAAGGTAAATAAACCAAGTCCAAACAAACAGCTTTTTTCTTTCAAAAATGTTTTTACACATATTTACTTCCCTTTTTTTTAAGACAGAATGTTTACAATAATGTCACTGTGGTCACCTGTAACTAGGTATTGGTGGCTCGTGTCCATAAATAAACAACCAGTAAAAAACAGACACACAACTGTCATACACATAAGAAATAAAGCTTCACAAAACACTACAAATATTGGTCTTCAAATGTTTGTTGAGTAGAAGACCGACCATAGAAAAAACAACATAAGCATCGCCGCCGTTGCTTTCCCCAGGGAGTGTGGCCCCGCAGGTGGCAGACGAGCGAACGCCCAAAAGATTTGTTACTCAAAATGATTCGTACCGTCTATAAAAATGAAACTTCACAGAGTGATGTCGAATATGTTTCCCAATACGTACACAGAGTTTCTTGTGATTTTGGCGTTGTCGTTTTTCGTAATGATTTTGTTAGTCGGGCCGCCGCATTCAGTGCATTTCGCCCATTTCCCATGAAAACACGACCTGGATTGTGAAGGATTTAGCCCTCCTTGCGGGAGACAAGAAGCACACACAATCACAATTCTACTGTCAAAAGAAAGCTGATCTATCATAAAATTAGACCTTTTATTTATGTTTGTCTAAATTGGTCACCAGCTTCCGAAGAGAGCAAATTCCAAAAGCGGGGCAAGTTAGGGCGCACTGTTTAATGCAGCTCAAAATCGGAACTTATATTCGCGATAAAGTAAACGTCCTCGGTGTTTGCCAGTTGTAACGAGGAGGGTGAAGGGTTCATGAACAGTATTGATGCCTTCCTTATTCAAGTATGGTCTCTAAATTCATTGATAAAAACTTGACCACTCTTTGGCAACTAGTGATGGAGCGCCGTGAGTTCGAGCGCGTAAAAAAGCGAGCATCTTAGGGCGGCCCTCGTTACTTCTGTATGTGTATGTGCGTGTGCGCAAGCTTGTGTTTGTGCGTATCTGTGTATGGGTGTGCGTATCTGTCTGTATGTATGTGTGCGCGCGCTTGTGTGTGTGTGAGTTCGTGTTCGTTTGTGTGTGTGTTTGTCTTCGTTTGTTTGTCATCGTGCGTTTGCCTTCGTGTGCGTGTGATGATGTTTGTGTGCGTTTGTGTTTGTATGTATGTGTATGTGTATGTATGTATTTGTGTGTGTATGTACATGTATGTGTGTGTTTATAAGTGTGTGTGTGTATGAATGTTCGTGTGTCTGTGTGTGTTTATAAGTGTGCATGAGTTTGCCTGAGTGTGTGTGTGTGTGTTTGTGTGTGTGTGTATGTGTGTTTATAGGTGTGCCTGCGTGTGTGCATATCTACGTCAAAGATGAGTGACATGTTTTATGTTTGAATCATTCAGCCATTATTTACTTTGAGCCGCGTAATGTACTTTGATACACATTTAAGGTCACGTTTGGTTTATTGCCATGAATAGATATTGCCTTCTTTAATATAATGGAGCCCCTTTTGACAAAGTTTCCTCACTTTATAGCACGTAATGAATTTGGTTTGTGCTTCACGTTCATGTTTCCGTAGCGTAATATGTGACGTTGCCACAATGCTACGATTTCGCTGTTCAAACAAAACATAAGAATTCCATGCAGTAGCTGTACCGTCTCTTCTGTTTATCTCTCAGAATACGTCTGTATTTCTTTTGAATACGGCGATGAAAATTGCTTTTGACAATAATAGTGCAATCTTCTACGGGAATAAGTTGTTCTCGGTGTTCTTCCTGACGCTGAATAGCTTCATTTTGCCTTATCTCTCTCCAACATCCGGGCGGAACACGATAAAGCACGTAACGCATCGACATTAGCACAGATTGCCTTACCAGAATATGCAGCTATCTACATTTGCTCACATGATAGAAACGTGTTCGCTTCATGACACAAAGTTAACGATGAAAAAATGAGCAAAAAATGTTTTTCATCAAAGGCATATTCAAAATGCTAAACGTTAACAGGAAGCTCACCTTAACTTTCTGGTATATCCTCTTGCAAGCAGGACCGCTATGACGAGGACATTGGTTGCCTTGCTCATGGTGGCAGTCTTGGCAGTTGTTGTAGGTACCCGAGAAGCGCCACCGAATTGTGTCTGTAGATACGAATGCGCGTGACGGTCCCTCCCAGGCTCACTTGACAATGCACACTGGGTACAGTGTGTGGTGTTTCTACACACTGGGTGTGAGTGACGGCTGGATTTCCAGGGCGGCCCGGGATGGGTCGTTGGGTCCTACTGCGCATCGAGGCTCTACAGATCTATCACCCTGACGTATGCTGCATGCCGCGGCTCTGCTGTGGTTGCCGATAATAAGCGCGCTCAAAGTAGTGAACGGATCTTCCTACACTAACCAATGAACTTCGTCCTCTGCATGGTTTCCCACCTGATCAAATCTAATCACAGTACACTTACGGAGGACCACGAGCATGGTGTGTTAACAAAGGATACTATTATTACACCACAGTTTTAACTGTCAAAGCAATTTGTCAGGTAAAATTTACGGTCTGTCAGACATATGTCAAATTGAATGTACATTTCACAATAATTTCTATGTACGAGATGTTATCGCGATTGCCGTGACACTGTAATCACATAGAAACGATTGAGATATTGTTAAAATGCAGTAACGAGACAGTAAAGGGAATTACGAATTCATAACATACCAAGCACGCCAAATCCGAGCTCACGGCATCCCCGATGGTTTACCCCTGTGCGTATAACCGAGAACCCGCGCCAGAGAACCTAATCATTGCCTTATAATTGACTGTCGCCTTCTTTTTATTCATTGGTCCCCCAGGCACCCTTGACGAGCCTCTGCGGCAGCCTGCAACCAAGTGGAAAAAGAGGGGGAAAGCTGGAAGCGGCTAATTTGGAATAATTTGGAATCACTCGATAGACCCATAGGCCTAAGAGAACCAGTCTAAATCGCAATGGAAACCTTGCTTGCGTTAAGCAACTACCTTTACCTTACCCGACTGTCTCTGGTTAAAAACATCCATTGCCCATAAAGCTTAAGACTGTATAATGCACCGTGTTTACAGCAACCATCTTTCAGCTACCAGTGTAATAATACAACATGCAGCTACTTTGCCTGTTAAGAGGTGATTCTTAGCTCATGTGAATGAATTATCCGTCTGTCAATGCACAAGGCTAGGGCTGACTCATCATCATCATCATCTCTAGGCGAGCTAGATGCTCGGACGGTCCTCTTTCCCTCCATCTCTCCCGACCCTCCATAGCTCTAGGAAGCTCTCAACACGAATGCTCCCAAATATGCTGTAAGCCAGTTGTGCAGGGCCTCCCTACCCTGGCTTGATCGTGCTTTGGCACCCATAGGATAACATCAATTATGATTTGCCCTTTACCCCACCATGCATGCCGAGCACACCTTAGTCTTGTAAATAACGTCCAAAATTCTATCTAACATAAACAGCACCAGCCGCGTAACTTCTGACTGGTTTTCTAGGTGTTTTGTACGCAGCACAAGCGATCTGTTTTACCATGAAGTAGAGTGCGACATTGTTCTTCATTCGTGTGATAATTTTGGGGTGTTAACTGAAAATCTGCTGACGAATCGGCCCAGTTTGGCAGGGACATTTGGGTAAAACCCAATGGACAGTACTGACGGACACCTTCCTCCTAAAGCGCCATGTTCGGAATCAATTGGTGCGTGTGTATGGCCGGCGCAGGGTCGCAGCTGTGGGTGCAAGCGGTCTCATTTGTCCCGCTTAAGCATCCTTGAGCCGTAAGCCCGTTCGTGCCACCACAATGTCAGCCTCAAGAAGATTCAATTATCATTTTCCCCAGATAGCGCTAAATCTACCATGAATGTTTTTGCCAAGTTAGGGTGGAAAGGAACCAATCAATCGCGCAATTTAGATACTGTAAACGCAGAAACTTTCGCGGTGGATTAATGTTCGCGGTTTTCGCGGTGGTCGCTTCATCGCGAACTTAAAACCACCGCAAACATTTTTCCATGGCAGTAAGAGACTACAGTGCATAGACTACCGCGAAACTAAAACCACCGCGAAAATTCCTTTTTCCTGTTACCGCGAAATTGAATCCCGCTTACTTAAATGCATTTACAGTAGGTGATTTCAGGATTAACATTCAGTGTGTTTGATATTGTTCAAACTCGAAATTGCCTGACATTGGTACCAATGATTCTGGTGTGTGACAAAGGGGAGATATATAAGAGAGTCAAAGAAAGCGACAATGGTGTCTTTATGATATAGAGCTGAGGTGGTTAATGTGATGGGGGCGTTGATATGCAAAGCCAGTAAGAGCATTGGATTTCGCGGCTGTCTAAAGACGGAATAAAAGTGAAGACATGAAATATATGGTTGGGATAAGGTCATAGTACCCCACGTACACACACACACACACACACAACACACACACACAACACACACACACACACACAACACACACACACACACACACACACACACGTACTCAGATGTAGAAAGAGATACATCAATGCACCCACCCACCCACACACACACACACACAAACACGTTCTTTCGTTCTTTCTGAAGTTGTAGTTTTGATTGGGGATGCTCTACGCAGCTGGAGATGTCTACGTCCTGAATTACATATTTGCAATAACCTTAACAGCACTTATTCAGGTGACGTCCTATGTAATTTGGAAATCTACAAATTGGGCATAGTTGGGCGAGATGGGGGACATGAACCTTGGTGTTTTCCATAACATCCATATTTATGCCTGGACGAAAAGTTGGGTTCTGGCTGTATATCCCTCTATCCCGATCGATATATGTCGCCTATTCTCAAAGGCTCCTACCTACAAGATGAATGTCGATGTCGTCGCAAACCCCTTCTTAACGGCTTCAGTCATGAAGTGTTACTCTAGGAGTCGCTAAAACATACAATTCATCCCCTTCATCCAGATATCAGAGGGTGTGTGATGCATATATGCAGCCTCACCGGCCCCTTTTTCTGACACCTCGGTCACAGTTCAAAGAATCGTTGATTCTTGCCTACGGGAGAGTCTTTCAACAAGGTAATTGGGGCACTGGGTTACTACAGATTACCATTCCTTTACTTAGTGCGCTTACTTAGGACTGCGAAATGTGTCTAGATGAAAAGGGTTCGATATGCAAGAGATGTGACCTAGGTTTCCTGGTCCTGGTCCTTAAAGATTGACGGAGGAAACCTTAGTTCAGCATCAAGCACAGCATACGTGGGTAAACAATAAACCCCCTGTAGTATCTGAGTTGAAGGTAATTAAAGTCATTCCCATTCTAATATCTTAAAGCAAACAGTAAAGATCATCTTAATAAATGACTTATGAAATACCAAACTGATGAGAATGAAGACGGCGTTGGAAATTGTTGTCACTGTAAATGATTGTTTAACTCAGATTAGGGGTATTTCCACGAGTTTTGAGCATTTCAGAAGATGAAAATAGCCACTAATAGGGTTAGGGTATCGATTGAGCTCTCTTTAGAACCTGACGAATTGGATTGTCCTTGCTGCTCCAGTGGTTTGTGCCTTAACGAATTTTCCTTTGTGACAGAACATGCCGAGAATTCGTGATGTGTGCGTTATTCGTGTGCTGACTGGTAAATGAAAGAAACCACTACAATTCAAACACAATGCAATGTCTTAGCATGAAAGTTTATCTGTGTTGGTAGAATAAATTATAGAAAAATTGCTAAAACTTTACATCCAACACTGAAATTAACTATAGGGACTTACCCCTCTACATTTTCGGTCAGTTTAGTGGAAGATAAATCCGTGATCTCTTTATAGTAACAGTTGCCATATTGTACAGATTCGCTGCCATAACGTCATTGGACTGTGACGTACGTCGTTGGACACATACCATAGACATGAGACGTCAATGACGGTTAGACGTCCAGGTAATAAGATATGCCAAAAAGCATACTGTTTACTTGGCAAAACTTTAAAGATACATATGCATCACGTCGTATATGGTCATGAAATATTATGAAGGTAATATTTTCATTGTAGGTAGGCTAATTCGGTATGCATACTACATGTACCTGTGAACGTAGAAATGTGTAGCAGCAGCTGCGTTTACAAATAGTAAATATGCCAATATCTTGCAAACATTACAGGAAACATGGTGGAAGTCGAAACACATATTATGCTCAACTGTTCGTTCTACGATCACGAAAGACAAGAGCTGTTTGAAGAGGCCACTAATTAGATTCTTCACATTCACTGACAGCAAGAAAACAATTCTCCTTCTAACATCACAAAACCTTCACATAATAGAAAAGGTGTGATCTTTCGTCTTCCACTGTCTCCGAAAAAGACGTCGAACTCAATAACCCATGGCCAGAATCTAGAGTTAGCTTTTAGACTGGAGTAGACCCTTCTACACGCAGTCTGTTTGAATCTCTCATGTTAACGGGCAAGAATTTACAATAAACATAAACTATTTCTGCCAATAACAACATTTGAGTAATGTCCAACGCACCACTGCCAAGCTTCAGGGTGCCACGTAGATATTTAGAACAATATAGAAGCAAATCCTATAATCTCCGACTAGTACCTTTCTTAGAGCAATGACATCCATCACAGACACGTTACCTGCTGCGAAGGCAAAATAAAAATAAATGGAAAAAATAATAGAGGAGACAGCCATACACTTAGATTAAAAAAGAACTTAAATAAATACATTAATGATACGTATGATTAAGGTAAACTGAATCATAATAAAAACACATATTCACGGGATTTGGAAAGGCCAAATACGTCTTACGTAAAGGTCTCGATGTTGAACTGAGTGGCGTCAGTATAGCGGTCCGCCTCATCTAAAAAGACAATATTGACAGTTGCGTTAGATAAAATCACTATATCTGTTGAACGAACATTTTAATATCATACGTTACAGATGAAATACATCTTACCTCTATGTTGAGCAGCAGAAAGCAGTATAAAAACCAGCCAGAACATGTTGCTTGCTTCTCTAACTCTAAGTTCTTGTGGCCGGCAAAACTGACCGTATTCTTGAACACAGAGTAGACTTTTAAGGGATATAGGAACGTTTATCTGTCCTATCAAATATTGTGTTTCCGGGCTCTTGTGTGGCAAGTTGTCCGGAGCGTCGTAGAGGTCATTTCAACTGACGTTATGGGAATGATGGCAGATGGTTACCTATTGGCTAGTGGGTATTGCATAAGCCTTGAACGCTGCACCGGGCAGTCAGGGAGCCTCGTAGAAAATTGGCACACCGAAATATAAGACAATTCTTCCAATAACGATGGACAATATAATAGACACCTACGGCATCAATATGAGACCAGTGGCTAAAATAAGTTGCCGGATGACTTTTCAGTACTTGGATACTCGGCTACTCAAAGTGTGAGTAACGCCTCCAAGGCGACCTCGCCAGCCGTGACCGCCCTGGGAACGAGTGATTTGACATGTACAGAGCGCTTGAAATGACTTTTTGTGGACTGGGATCTTAACATACGAGCTGGCAATTTATAAAGCAATCCATACAGCAGGACATTACAAATATCCAAATGGTAATCATACATAGGTATGATGATTGTGTAAGCTTTTGTACTACAAGGACTCAGTTAACAATCGGTAGATATGATAAGGCTTAGGCTGTTGAAGAAGGCATGCAGACTTATAGATCGTAAGTAGTCTTGAGTGAGGCAGACACATAGATGGTTTTGTGATCACATAAGGCACCATTTTGCTAGACGAAGATCGTGCTGCAACCTCGCAGCGACCTTATTTGATTTTTTGCAACCCTTGAATTCATTTCTGGACTATGATGCAAAATGTTAAAGTACACAAAATACACGTCGTAAAAAGATTCATCTTTCCACAAAACGTTGTTTAGAGTCACATCACTTTATTTTGCCGAGTGCCGACAGATCTCGGTATTTTCTGGGACCTTCGGAGCACAAGCAAGAGCCGGCTCTAGTTGGATTGGATGGTCTGCTGGATCCAGCTCTTGAAGGCGGTGACTCGGGTGTAGGCGGAGGGCTTGTACTGCGCACCGCACGGCTGTTCTCCCCAGCTGACGATTCCATTCAGTTCCCAGCGGCTGCCGTCAGGGGACGGACAGATGAATGGACCACCAGAGTCTCCCTGAATAACACATATAGGGACAAAATATTCACTAATGGAAAAACACTATGATACTTCCGACAGTAGCTATATCAGGTTGATAGGTCATCTGAAGGTACAAAGTTCTAGTGCCAGCAACAAACTCTAAAAGGGTAGCCCTAACCATGAGTCACCCTGCTTGTCTACAACATTGGACAATAGCCAAACCACCGACTTATTCAGATTCTCCTTGTTACATATTACATCATTGCCTCGGTGCATTCTGGTTGAACGGCACCCTGTAGGACATTACTGCACACACACGAGCGCGCGCAGACAGAGCAACAAAACACCAACTGGTAAAAATAATTTCAACAGACAACAGACTTACGTTACAAGCGTCATCCTGTCCATGGTCATACCCGGCACACACCATGATGCTGCTGACCATTTCACTACCCCAGATGTAGTTCTGGCTGCAGTACCCAGGGTCCAGTATGGGGGCGTACGTCCACTTCAGGGTCGCAGAAAGAGGAGCTTGTCCAACTAATATTTACCAGGCACAAGGTTTAGGGCATAATTCTACACCTTGAAAATTAACAGTGGTCATATAATATGCAAAAAGCAACCTCGATAAATTTTCGAATTAGCATACCTACTTTGATAGCAATATATATTATCCTCCTTCCTTTGTATTGCTGTATACTTTTTGAACCTTCCCGATTCCATCACAACAGTGTAGTGCACCTTCATTCTGCCAGGACGGGGGATGCTACAAACTACTAATCACCATGGATCCAGACAGTGACATGCTCTTCGCGAACCATATTTTTTAATCATCCTCAAGAAAACCAAAGGACTGGTCGAAACTTATGTGAGTCTAGCCGTTGTGTTGGAAAATAGTTTGATCTTTGTTTCCACGACATTAACTTTCCCAATACATGTTAACTGTAATGGTATATGTATTAATTCAGACTTACAATACTGGGACTGGATGTCGTACACGCCCCATCCGCTCACGACGCAGTTGGTCCCGACGCTTGCGTCACGATCAGGCAGGCAGATGTTGTTGACATAGTTGCTCACAGTAGCAGGCCTGGGTGGGAATAAGGTGGTTCGCGGTTTGAATTGCGCTTGTGCTTGTACTTGTGCTTGTGCTTGTGCTTGTACTTGTACTTGTGCTTGTGCTTGTGCAGTGAGATGCACTATCGGTGATATTTCCAAGGTAAATACAGCTCTCTTTATACAGTTCTTGATTGTACTTCCAGACACGTTTTGCTCATATCTCAGGGGTCTTCAAGTTTGACATATAACTCGCAAATTACAATCACAATCTACTTAATCAACATACAGTGCACAAATATGTGTCACCGTGAGGTTATTCTCGTAGTGGATAAAAACAATATGCCAAAACCGTGTGTGTAGGTACGAGTATGCTGTGATTTAGTTTTGCAAAAATCGTTTAATATATGTTAAAATATGTTCATCTAATCGCGAAAAAATCGTTAGGCTATGTTTCTCACGGAAAGTATAAACAGTCGTTGACTGCCCTGCTGGGCATCGGTTTGTAAAATGTGACTTACACTCCCTTTCCCTTAGAGGCTGCGGTCGCACTAAGATTGCTGAGCAACCAAAGATTTGACAGTTGCTCAATAAATTTCATAGATAGAAAAGAATTTATTTCCGTTTGGTTTGTTTCCTTGTCTTTTAAATCGACTAAATGTCACATCATATTCTGATTATAAGATTAAGGGTCCCAAAAATCCTATTTTCGTCTCTGCACGTTCAGCCTTACCTGTTGAGCTTCATCAGTGCGACGTCGTTGCGCGGGAAGCCCATGGCGCTGGCGGTGTAGCTGGGGTGCATGATGACCTTTGTGACTGTGAACTCCTGCTCGCCGTTCTCATAGTACTGCAGGGATGCCAGGCCCATACGGACTCGCCACATGGCAGGGTTGGTCATTCTGGAGGTATTCATATTCGTCGTATGATAGGTTTACGACAACCGTACGAAGGTTTACAACAATCGAAGGATAAGTTAACGAGAACCGTGCGATAGGTTTACGACAACCACACGAAGGTTTACAACAATCGAAGGATACGTTTACGAGAACCGTACGAGGGATTTACGACAGCCGTACAATAGGTTGACGACAGACGTACGATAAGTTTAGGACAGGCGTACGATAAGTTTACGACGACTGTACGATAGATTTACGCCAGCCATGCCATATGTTGACGACAGCTGTGCGACAGGTCTACTACAGAAATTTGGACATATATCGTATGTACAAAGTTCAGCTCTTCTTAGATGTAAAGGTTGTCTAACTTTAATGAGGATGAAATCGCATGCATTTACTTGTCTGATAGCGACATATGGTACAAGTGTTAGCCATGTAAATAGCTTACAGTGTTCTTACAATCATCTAAAAAATTCCTTCTTATCTTTTATCAGTCATATAAGTAAGACTGTGTAAATATACCATACACCATCCAATTAGAATTCATCTTACTATTATAGAAAGTACCTACCCATCCACGCAGTGGCCTGCCGTAATGACCCACTCGTTGTTGAACAGGGACCCCCCACAGCCGTGTGACCCTCCCTGGGCGAGGTTCTGCAGGCTGACCTGCCAGGGGAACATGCCCTGCGAGGCGTACTGCCCGCCGATGATACGCGAGCCAGCCGCCACCCCACAGTTGGGGTCGTTTTGGCCGGTGCTGCTACCGGTAGTACCGCCGCCAAAAATCCCAGTGAGCCAGTCCCACTGAGCATCTGTGCAGAGAGAAAGGCTATTGTTGAATTCTTCAAAAATAGGATATTACAAGATTTATGTCAAGTACATGTAGGATGGAATTATGATAATGAGTACAGTGATATTAACATGTTATTCTATTTTTGCTGGGTTTGACCTCTTCGTTGGAGGCAGGGGAAGACGAAACTACACATTAAAAAATTGTGGATTTCAATAAACTTAGCTTGTTCTTACGTCGTCGGTTAAGGTGGGAGAGCAAAAATATATGACAATAAAAAAATGAGGCTAGAGTTAAAAAAATCAAAAAGTCAAAGCGCTAAAATCATGTACATATGAACTCTCCTAAATCTGCTTTTTGTATATCATCAATGCAATATAGACCGACGTCACAGTACAAAACTATTGAAATGAACCATATGGAAGCGAGATACAGACAAGGTAGCCCTCCATTTTAGTAACTTTATTGTTAATAGCTTAAACTAACATTTGCTTGCAACTTGACAATTGTAATAGTATCTTAGGCTGATTGCCGTATGTGTATCTTATACATGAACATACCTCCACGTTGTGCTGCGGACAGCAATAGCATAAAAGCCAGCCAAAACATCATCTTGCCTGTTCCCTCGAGTCCTTGTGGCAAAACTGACAAGATTCTTGAACAGGGAGTAGAACACTCGGCGGACAAAATTTTATTTGTCTTCTCAAATATTGGTTCTTCCGGGCTGTTACATGGCATATCTTAACTTACGTCATGACACCACGAGAAAGGTCACACATGGCTCGAGGAGGAGAGAATAGCAGTAGCCACTGCAACTTCATATCATTGTACTTTTACACGCGTTATAAATAGAAAAACGAAGATACGGAATTGCTGTTATTGAGATTTATTTATCTAGATACCAGGAAATAGTACTGATTTGTATTGTTTGAACTAAGCAACTAACAATCCAGAAGCATTTTGACATTTACGTGTAAATGACACCTGGCGATTTAATCTGGAATCACACCATACAATCTAATATCATGAAACTCCACCCGTAAAAAGTGAAGGATTAATTGTATTTTGTACTGTTCCGTTACATAGTTTGTACTTATACAGAAGCTCGTCTAAATAGTGCGCATAACTATGCATAAGTCTTGTTAACATATCAACCTTCCAATGTCCACTGATAGCATGGCGACAATGCAAATAGTAAGAGGCGCCGGCGGTTCTCAGATTAACAGACTATCTAAGGCTTATTAATTAAATATTCTGTTTATATTTGTGAGAACTGCCGGTTTAGATTTCAAAGGCAAATCAAAACATCATTACGTGAGTGAACGTTAGTTCCTTTGTCAGCTCCATGGGCCTGGAAGTTATATGTTCCTGTCATCATCATCTGTCCCATAGCTAGGTATATTGTCAGACTGCTACACAAATGAACGTTCATGTTAATTTGAGTCGACCGGACTTAAAGAGCACAACAATATGCGATGACGCTACGTACTAGATTAGTCGTTATCTGATCCAAGAGATAGTTAGTGGCGCGTGCGCTGACACTGGGTTTGTGGGCGTCTGTGCAGGGAAACCCCAGGGACACCACGCAGGTCAGTGCGCACCTCCCTACCTCAGAACAGTCAAGGTACCAGTCGGAATCACTCTGTAAAATTTTTAATAAAAAGAGAGAAGTAATGTTTACCAGCAGTAATAGTAAGACACTACATGTTGCTTGTATTTTACTGGCCACGGTATGTTACAGTAACACAGAGTCTGCACGCCCTGAAGACCCCTGAGGTATAGTGACAGTCTCTTCCAGAAAATTCTTCCAAAGCAAAGAAATGTGTATTGGAATGAAGGATAACTACATAGCTACAAGAACAACCAACTTTCAGCTTATTTGACCTCTCCAATTTTGCCAAATTTTAGGGAAACGGTATTTTCATCCAAAACATTAGGCGCCCTATTGGGTATTTCCACCACGTACGGTATAGACGCGAAAATGGCTGACATTATCGGAAAGATAAAACTATTTGGTAAAATCAAGCCAATTAATGAGATTTTCACAATGACAACATAGCAACACGGCCAACAGACCGCATGGATGGTGAATCTAAATCATCTAAAATACATATTCCAAAAAGGTCTCCAAACGGTGGAGAAATAGATATTTCACTGATGTCTAGAAGACATTAGTTGCGAGTTGTAGTTTTTCTTGACAAAATTCCCGAGAAAGGCGGTTTTATAAGCTACCCACCTTCTTCCGGTACCAGATCGACAACACTGTCGTCGTTCTTCTCGCCACAAACTACACGCACGTTGTCTGCAGTACAGTCGGTATTTCCTGCAAGGATAGCACAGTGCTTCATGCTCAACCCACAGAATCACCCTACATTACACTGCCTACCAAAGGACGTTTGGTCATTGGTGCTTGGTTTGGTGCTATTCTTGCCATTTCTTTCGCTTTGCTACTTTTGTATGCTACTTAATTGGTGCACCCATTGGAAAGCATAATATTCATTATTCTTGACCGGTACCGAAGGCTTGATTCTAGCCCGGTCTAAATCTTATGTACTTAGTATAGACTCTACGCATGACAGATACAACGCAAGACTTACCTCTAGAGAAGGAAAGAGAAGTATCTGTGTAGTGATTCCATTTTGTCATAAAACTAACCTGTGCATCCGCCAAACCTGCCGAAGACCGTGCTGTTGAAATGGTTGATGAAGTTTTGTTTGACCTGATTTTGCCTCGACTCCTTATCCGGGCAATGACCTTCATAGTACTGGAACTCGACTCCCTTCGAGAATTCGACATTGCGTCTCACTATATGGAAACGAAAATAAGGAGACGCGTGTTTTGGTGTTTGCTTCGTTGTTACTGTGGTACTACAACGTCAAGAAAAAGTGTGTGATTTCTACCAGTATACAAATTACAAAATCCGCACTACACTCATCTACCATTCACCGAGGAATCACGACACGATCACAAGGCGTTCTAATACCACCCTCACATTAGGCGCGATTCGATCGGAAGACTAGTTTACGAGCTCTAAATGACATTTTCGTGAGTAAGACGTCCGGTGTTCTCAGGATCATCTTGCGATTTTTAGGGATCGCCGGCAATTTTCAGGAGTCTTACGACGGTCGCGGTGCAGCGAAACATGTTCTTAACATAAGCGACAAGTCGCAGGAGATCTCCGAGATAGCAGAGCTCGTTACCGTGTCGCAGATCGTGCGTGCAAATCGTGCGTACCTCGCAAGGGTATTGGTCAATAGTCTTGCGTCAATCCAACGATTGAAGACCGATAGGCGAGCACAGACATAGTTATTAATCATCGAGCGCAAATCGGATGGCGAAAGCCCGTTAGTCGGGCGACGTTCGGGCGATGTTCACCCGACTTCCAATTGTATACAAATATTGAATTTCTGGGAATGTGAGGGTAATTGTGACATTGTGGCCCCTGTGGCAGTATGTAGACTGGCTTTGTGACACACTTTCCTTTCTTGTGTCATTTCTATTATGCCCGCGCATTCCATTCATCGGTTGAAATGATTCCGACAACAAAATAAGCAACATTTATTGATCTCTTGGCTTTTTTGAGGAACGTTTTGTGTTCCCTTATCCACATGCAAGAGGCCATGGGAGGTTCATTATCATAGATTTATTCACCGTCGATCGCACGAGGCTCGCTTATATGTGAGGGGGACAGATTTTGGGCGAAAAATACGCAATACTATCTTAAGATCTTAAAATCAGCCGACCTTCCTGCGATCCCGAAGTACGTCCGAAGATCGTATATAATGTGAGGGGGGTATAAATACTTGCTGGAACACCTTCTGGTAGAATGTCTAGAAAATGTACCGGACGAATGTGAGGCTGTGTAGCATTGCCATGGAGGCCAGCTTTAGACACGGTTTTCTTGTGCATGTCAACTGCGCGTCAACTCTGCAGCCACCATTTTGGGTGCGATAGTACAGCACATATCCCCTATTCAGCAGTGCTACATAGTTTCACATGGCCGGTCTTCTTGTCACACTTTCTTCACCAACTTTCTACCAAACGGCGTTGTCCAAATCTCTTCCACTAGTGTTGGAAACAATTCAGCTCCGTACCGTGCTGTACCCGGGTGCTCAGTGCAATGATTTCCATCGGGATCGACTTACCTGTGCAATCCGGCCATTTGGTCTCCTTGCCAGGAGGATCCGTTCGCCACCTTCCAGAAGAGCCGCAGACGTACATGTTTGCCGGTTCCGTCGAGAAGTCATACCGCTCGTCACACTGCACGCTACAGAACTGGCCATAAAGCCATGCGTCACATGATAGGGCACCGTTGATTGGTGGGTCCTGGTGCGGACACCTAGACGCTGAAGTTTTCATAAAACAGAGCAAGTTAATTGCACTGTGCTGAGACCATCGGAGAACAATCTATCGAGCGCATTAATTAAGATGTACTCATGCATCCCTTCATCAGACTTCGAGCATTTCATACTTTTTGTCCTTTTGTAAACCACATCACCTTTTATATACATTTTGTTTCAACTGTTGAAGTTTCCGACACGATTGCTGTCGAATTGGAATCAATAGATTAGATAGCTTGCAGTGCATCGAGGTGCCATATATAGATTGAAGTGAAACTTGTGCGACCAGCATGTGAATACGCTGCCCCCGCGTACGTGGCATGCGGGATTGACAGCGACAGATCGAGGCAGGATTGAGACAATTCAGAGAAGGGTATGTCATATAATCCTTGGCTCTGCGTACACAAGCTACAAGGAAGCATGTAGCAGACTTAACCTACCCACACTGGGCTCCGGGCGTCGGGACCTGTGTCGCAGCTTTGGAAGACGTCTAATTGAGTAACATTTTGGAACTGGTTCCCATAACCACATAGCTACAAGAACAACCAACTTTCAGCTTATTTGACCTCTCCAATTTTACAAAATTTTAGGGAAACGGTATTTTCACCCAAAACATTAGGCGCCCTATTGGGTATTTCCACCACGTACGGTAGACACGAAAATGACTGACAGTATCGGAAAGATAAAACTACATGTATTTGGTAAAATCAAGCCAATTAATGAGATTTTCACAATGACAACATAGCAACACGGCCAACAGAACGCATGGATGGTGAATCTAAATCATCTAAAATACATATTTCAAAAAGGTCTCCAAACGGTGGAGAAATAGATGTTTCACTGATGTCTAGAAGACATTAGTTGCGAGTTGTAGTTTTTCTTGACAAAATTCCCGAGAAAGGCGGTTTTATAAGCTACCCACCTTCTTCCGGTACCAGATCGACAACACTGTCGTCGTTCTTCTCGCCACAAACTACACGCACGTTGTCTGCAGTACAGTCGGTATTTCCTGCAAGGATAGCACAGTGCTTCATGCTCAACCCACAGAGTCACCCTACATTACACTGCCTACCAAAGGACGTTTGGTCATTGGTGCTTGGTTTGGTGCTATTCTTGCCATTTCTTTCGCTTTGCTACTTTTGTATGCTACTTAATTGGTGCACCCATTGGAAAGCATAATATTCATTATTCTTGACCGGTACCAAAGGCTTGATTCTAGCTCAGTCGAAATCTTATGCACTTAGTATAGACTCTACGCATGACAGATACAAAGCAAGATTTACCTCTAGAGAAGGAAAGAGAAGTATCTGTGTAGTGATTCCATTTTGTCATAAAACTAACCTGTGCATCCGCCAAACCTGCCGAAGACCGTGCTGTTGAAATGGTTGATGAAGTTTTGTTTGACATGATTTTGCCTCGACTCCTTATCCGGGCAATGGCCTTCATAGTACTGGAACTCGATTCCCTTCGAGAATTCGGCATTGCGTCTCACTATATGGAAATGACGATAAGGACACGTGTGTTTTGGTGTTTGCTTCGGTGTTATTGTGGTACTAAAACGTCAAGAAAAAGTGTGTGATTTCTACCTTTTCGCAAAATACAAAATCCGCACTACACTCATCTACCATTCACCGGGGAATCACGACACGATCACAAGGCGTTCTAAATACTTGCTGGAATTTGGACAACACCTTCTGGTAAAATGTCTACAAAATGTACCGGACGAATGTGAGGCTGTGTAGCATTGCCATGGAGGCCAGCTTTAGACACGGTTTTCTTGTGCATGTCAACTGCGCGTCAACTCTGCAGCCACCATTTTGGGTGCGATAGTACAGCACATATCCCCTATTTAGCAGTGCTACATAGTTTCACATGGCCGGTCTTCTTGTCACACTTTCTTCACCAACGTTGTACCAAGCGGCGTTGTCCAAATATCTTCCACTAGTGTTGGAAACAATTCAGCTCCGTACCGTGCTGTACCCGGGTGCTCAGTGCAATGATTTCCATCGGGATCGACTTACCTGTGCAATCCGGCCATTTGGTCTCCTTGCCAGGAGGATCCGTTCGCCACCTTCCAGAAGATCCGCAGACGTACATGTTTGCCGGTTTCGTCGAGAAGTCATACCGCTCGTCACACTGCACGCTACAGAACTGGCCATAAAGCCATACGTCACACGATAGGGCACCGTTGATTGGTGGGTCCTGGAGCGGACACCTAGACGCTGAAGTTTTCATAATTTCAGAGCAAGTTTCACTGCGCTGAGACCATCGGAGACCAAGTCATCGAACGTGCAAAGATGCATGTACTCAAACAACCCAGCAGCAGACTTTGAGCACCGGTACTTAGTCCCTCTCTGTCTACTATTAAACATCACCTTACAGGGCACCTTTGATTGTTGGATCCTGGTGCAGACACTTTGACGCTGAAGATTTCATAAAACAGAGCAAGTTGCACTGCGCTGAGACCATCGGAGACCAAGTCATCGAGCGTGAAAATATACATGCACTCAAGCACCCCTGAAGCAGACTTCGAGCATTTGATACTTTTTGTCCTTGTGTGAACCAACATCACCTTTGTTCTATATTTTGATTCAACTGTTGAAGTTTCCGACACGATTGCTGGCGAATTGGAATCAGGTGTCATATCGAGGTGTGCATGTAAATATATATATATATATATATATATATATACAAAATGAAAAACAAATATCTCAACATTAAATAGGAGTTTTCTAAATACTAAAAAGCATAAAGGGGCTATACAGTTATGTACTAGTACATCACGACGTCTCACACTTTGATTTTTTCACAATCTATAAACTGGACTGCTTACCAGCTTCACATGTGGGCACATCGCAGTACTCCCAGCGTTTCTCAGGGTCTGTGGTGTAGCACCAGACGGCATCAGAGTCGTCGGGATTACGGCAGTAGTTCCTGTCCAGTCCCGCTGTAGGGTAGCTCTCGGGCGTCCTGCTGTGCTGGTGTGGACTCTGACTATCCCATCGCTGACACTCCCTGCCGGATTCGGTCGTACGCTTCATCCCCCGGTACGAACTGCCTTTCCCTACTTGACAGACTTCCTCTGGTTTCAACAGATCGTTTTTTCTATTCATTTTTTTTCCTCACAAAGCATCAAACATGCAAAACGGGCAAGACAACGTGAGACAGACTCATGTTATATACAGCTTATATCCTCGCCGCCACTTAAACAACATGTAAGATATGTATCGAACATTTGGACAATAAGAAATAGAAAAAAACACAATTCAAACGTAAATCTATGCGTACTTTAACACATTGATTAGGCTGAGTCAAGTAAAATCAAAGCATTTAGAGAGATGGTACTTAATTTCGAGTGACAAATGGATAAGTACGTGCGATAATTGCCTATTTCACATGAGAGTAGACCATTGAGCGAACAAAGCTCTAATTAGTAGTTCTAACGAATTTCAAGGTACGTTGTGAAATATATTTTTGTTGTCCTTCAAGTCATACTTTTACATCATGAATAAAGTTTAAAACAGTTTCCGTCCAGAGGGAAAGGGGTCTAACCAAGTTGTGTTCTTAGTAACCTACCGTTCCCAGGTTGGTGTTGACATTTCGGATGTGACAGCACGAGATTCTTGTCTTCAGGCCAACAGTGACCACACCAGCCCCCACATCGTGCCGAGGCAATCTGAAGGGCAATTGGGTCACCAATGCACATTAAACACTTCAACCATTCTTACAACTTTGCTATCAGGATAATAAGGAAAGCCTATGGTGTCTATAGGCCAGTAATCAGCGTCGGCCTTCAATCGGCGACCCAGTACAAAAAGAAATGTATAATTAGCAAATTAAGGCCCAAGACAGCCTGCTATGGAGGCTATACCTTTCTGTCGTCGGAGATGAACATGTCGTTGATGGCGATGTTTTCTGGATGCCGTTCCTCCATGACCCAGTGGACGTCTGGTGCCAGCTCTAGTTCAGTCCCCATCAGATTCACCTCAAACGTTCCCTTGGCACATCCTTGTTTCCATGAATAACAGTCACCAGCCTCCGCGTAAGACACATTGTTACCTCCATGAAAAAATGGAGGTATAGTTTTGAGTGTGTCTGTCTGTGTGTGTGTCTGTGTGTCTGTGTGTCTGTGTGTGTGTCTGTGTGTCCGCATATTTGTGGTCAGCATAACTTGATAACCTCTTGATGGACTACGATGATAATTGGTATGTGGGTAGGGGTTGGGAAGACGAAGGTCAAGGTCAATTTTGGGCCCCCTGGTATGTGACCTTGGTACTGCAGCGCAACTTCCGGTTTTGCTATCTCGGTGTTCTGAACATGCTATGGTCACGACTTTTGAGTATTAGATAGCTCTTATGGTCAGGAAAAAATGACATAAGTTTGGGCCCCCTAGCGTCTAGTTTTGGGATAGCAGGGGCATTTTTGTCAAAAACTTCTGACGAGGATAACTCAAGAAGGGAACAACGGATTTTCATGATTTTTGGTATGTAGGTACCTTAGACAATGTTGTACAAGATAAAATACTAATTATGCAAAATAGGAGTACATTTGCGTAATTAATGAGAATATTCTATCATAGCAGTTTTTTTCAATGTATCTCTTGTCCCGTACGTGATATGGTCGTGACATTTGGGTGGTAGATAGCTTTTAGCGTCATGACAAAGTTGGGCAAGTTTCAGTCCCCTAACATTCAATTGTGGAACTGCATGGGTGTTTTTGTCAAGACACTCCAAAGAGGATAACTGCAGAAAGGAACGGCGGATTGCCTGCATTTTAGGTATACAGGTAGCTTAGGCAAAGATGTTCATAAAGATATGCATGTTATGCAAATGAGGACTTAATTTGCATAATTAATGAGGAAATTGTATAATTCCATTGTTTGCAATAACTGGACTTCGATAAATGTAACACTTGTTAGTTATAATCGGTGGAACATATGCAGATATCAAATATGCAAATGAGGAGCTTGTTTGCATAATTTATGCAAAAATTGCAAAACAACTTGATGATTAATGATTTGAATTGGGAATTTTATTTGTGACATGTGTACTGTACGTTATTCAATGATGAACAACACCATGCATAAATCATGTTAATGTTAAGTCATTTGCATGAAATTAACAAAAGCTCTAAATATTCATGGAGGTATGAGGTCGCCGAACTCTAGTTGTAACCTGTACCGGAAAAGACGTAAAACCCATTCATTGCCTCTCCCTCCCCTCCAAAACTCCACCATTCAATTCATATAGAAATAGATACAATTGTGAACAGACTGCGTTACAAACAACCCTCAAAAATCAAAATATCGCTGAATGTCCGGATCCATACATCGCATACATTGATCGTTGTACGTCGGTGTGTCTATGAGTCCATAGTTACATTGTAACTTAACAAGCAGATGTTAAATATGCTTACCAAGGGTTCTAGCAAAGGTGTAGTCATCCCGAATGACCTTGATCCTGGATTTTTCGAACTTGATTCTGATCTTGTTGAACATCGTGGTACCGGCACGTTTGGAGTAAGGATCCTTTGGGAGGTAGATGCAGATGAGTACCATTTTAACTCAAGCAAATTTACCTCAAACGAATGTTCAAGACCAAGGTTATGAAATTTGCTTTGTACTGTGAGTCTGTGACACACACTCTTGCTGCCCAGTGGATCTCCTCCCAGTGGTGTTTGTGGCTGTTCAAGTCGGAAGACTCATTTATGAAAGATACGAAATTTCAATACGAGGATTCTTTATCACTATGAAAATCAGTCCAATGCGAGTTCACGGTTTTCTCTAGCTGTCATCATGCATGGATGCCAGCCATCGCTACCTCGAGCTCTGACCCCAAGGTAACAAGCAAGCACATACGCATAAATTAGAGGATTGGGATGTTTCCAACGGTTTCCTGAGTAAGACGTGTTCATCATCAAGCTTCACTTTTCGTTTGTCACTTACCTGCAAGGGACCATCGCATTGACCTCCAACGGCATCCGCCAAACGCTCAGCAAAGATCATGGCGTAGTTACTCTCCGGACCAGACGGTAGGGACAGGAACTCCTGCGGGTTTCCGGACGCCATGTTGTGACAATAGACGCGGATGGATACATCTCTGCACGTTGAAAAAGGGTAGACTCTGTACTCCCCATCCTCGTTGGTAAGGTAGAGGGACTTCGCTTCCGCGCACGAAGCAGGCTTGACGTTTGGAACGCCAGCTGTGAAGAGAAACGTTACATTCTGATGAATCCAGGCAGAGTCACCGGTAAATGTTTGCACAAAGAGATGAATGAGGTTGATATGTGATTACACATCATAGCAATGTACGGCATAGCCCATGAAAGTAGAGAACTGCTGATAGTGACTTCTAAATCGTGCACTTTCTTTAATGTATCATATCGTATTATAGTATTCAATGTCATAATATCGAAATGTTTTTAGTATCTACCCTTAGCAGATATACCGAGGCACTTGGGTATCGCGCAGTAGTTCCATCTCTCTTCTGCGGAAGTCGTGTAACACCATGGGCGGATGTCGTTATCGCTGTTGGGGTTTCTACAGTAGTTGTTGGTCAGGTCGGCGTCTGGGTACTTGTCAGCTGTGTACCCGTGTCCGTGGGGTGTCTGTGCTGACCAGTCCTGGCAGGTCCGGCCCGACCAGGTCAGTGCAACCATACCCCGGTATGACTCTCCTCTACCTTCATAACAGTCTGAAATATATAGGAGAAGCATTATAACACTACAGTTACATGATGCCAAACTGGTGCCCCGCCGACCAGGTAGGTTACTTTTTAAATTTTCGTGCGGGGTCCCAAGGGACTTTCAGGGGCTGCCAGGCTATTTCTTGGCTCGAGTTTGCCCTATGTAACATTTTGAACGCCAAACCGGAATATTGCTAAATTGGTATGGTATAAAAGGGAATAGAAACTCATAGCTGAATACTCCTAAATGGATAGCCGAACAAGCATGGGAATGAGCTAACAAAAGAAACCGTATGATTAGTTTTTTGTCCATGCATGAAATCTCAAGTATAACATCGATATCCTATTGTCTCACCTTCAGCATCCATGTCTTGCACTTCTTCACCAACCTCCACCAACCCTACCAAAGACGGAAGATATACAATACTATAATACAACCACATTATATATACTGTCTCTATATACCAACATTTATTCATTGGATGAAGTCAGATCAGTATGTATGCCGTTCGTTGACGTTTGTACAATGTCAGAAATAAAACTCAAAAGAAACCCGCACCGCTGGCACATTTCGGGACAGGGCACCAGTCCCAGCGCTGGTCGGGATCCGCTGTGTAGCACCAGACCGCGTCTTCGCCATCGGGGTTGCGGCAGTAGTTCTCCTCCAGACCCGCCGAAGGGTAGTTTGACGGTGTCCTGGTGTGAGTGTGAGGTGCCTGGCTGTCCCAACGCTGGCACTGTCTCCCTGATACCGTCGTGAACCATGTTCCTCGATAAGAGGCGCCGCTTCCTTCTTGGCAGTTTTTATCTGAAAAAAAAAGGACATAACAAGAAAACTTTATAAAACAGAAGAAGAACTTTATTGCACGCCAATTGTACGTGACACAATGTTTAACCAATGTTTTTGACCTCCCGACATTTTGGTGGGCCGTCTCCCCTTTTCCTAAATTTTGAATGGTGGTTATAAACTTCCCCACTGGAAACGTGATTGGCTTGCAGTTTTTTGTTGTTTTTTTTCAATTTGTTATCAATAATGACTTTTGATCTGTTGGTGATAATCCCATATGATTGTTGAATTGGAATGTGGTTAATCACTGACAGTTAACTGAAGGAATATCCAAAGATAAATACGTCAATAGGATTATATGAAATTAAGTAAGATTCAATTAATGAAAAATCTCTTTTTACCAGCAACGTTTCCGTCTTGTGCCTCAGGGTTCTTGGTATTGTCCAGGACTGAAAAGATCGAAGACATGGTTCATACTTTGTACAGTGTATTTTAGCATAAAAAAATAAGGCATAATCACAGTAACCACAAAATTACTTGAAATAAAGATATCCAAAACAATACAAGTATTGTCATGTCTGTAATCAAGTGTTCTTTACTGCGTGTCTATTGGTGATTGATGGATCCCATCAACACAACCATACCTTGCGAGTGGAATTCGTATTTTACCACAAAGTGGCTATCAAATGACGAATCACTGCGCAGCCTTAGCAGCATCTTGTTCGTGGATGACCTACGGAAAAGCCAAGCAAATGATAAACAAAACGTCAGGCAAGGTCCAATTTTTCTTATACCTTTGTTGTATCTTCTTTGAAATTTTACCTGGTGGTGAAAAATCAGTTGTTGAAGAATGCTGTTTATGATATGGCTAATCTTCTTTCTAGAATTTACAGCATAACTATAGGGTGCTGACTTATGTTACCGAATCAGTCGCTTTGTGAGAAATCTATACAATGTATGTTTGAATGCAAGGTACAACTACTATTCATTTTTCAATGCATTCAGTTACATCATTTTAGAATTACATCATTTTCCTGTGAAGAAAACTTACGTGATGACATGGTTTCGCAAAGGAGTGCAAAAGCGGCCCATGAGCGGTGACGTCACCTCCCCTCCGTCTCGCACTTCCAGCCAGTCGTAAGGACAGCCGACCCAAACTTCGAAATACTCCGAATCCTGTGGACCGACAATAGCGGGATACGGATCATCATTGGGTCAACATTGGACTACGGTGGCCATTCTTTTGTACTGTTGATATTGTCTTTAGAGTGTGAGGGCAACTTGTAAGGCTTAGGTCACACTTTCAAACCGGGCCCCAGCCAGGATGTTTGCGGAATCGAAAAATAAAAGTATTTTATCAAGGAATATATAGAAATTATGCCCATAAATATTTTATACGTTCTGTGTGTTTTCATGCCTTTTATATCATATCCGTACAGTTGTTGTGCAATAAAACTATATATATATATATATATATATATATATATATATATATATATATATATATATATATATATTTCGTTTCCGAAAGCTACTCAGCCGGGCCCCGGGTTGGTAATTGGGACCTATGCCTAAAGGTGTTTACACATGAGAATTATGAACTCAACCTCAAACGTCTCTTACCATCTGCGGTACCACCATGTGGATCTTGACTGTCTGGTTCGCCGGTGCATGAAGAAGCCAACTGAACACAGTGTTTGAAGTTGTCATCTTCCCAGGTATCTTAACATTCTCAGGTGTCAACTGTCCGAAAGGAAACGGCTCTATGGTGCCGGAGGCGGGTGTGGTAATCTCCGTATAGAAGGTTGAAGCTGTCAGCATATTGGATTATAAGATTGGTGTATTACAGTTTACATGATGATTTGATTCTGTAGGGCTGTTATGGTTCTCTCAACAGCTTATGTACGTATCTATTTATTCATTTATGTATCTATTTATTTGTTTAACTAACATACAGGCAAGGTCGTCCAACTAGCCGAGTCACTAAGGGCTGGCCTCAGTAGCTTACACAAATTTTATTCATGGAAGTTTGTTTTAGACAATCAAAAGTGGTGTGATTACAAATGCGTGTTTTCACCATGCCATCATAAACAATATCTAACACCAAATACTAAAAATATGTCTATTTTTCTCCAAGACAATCAATAGAAAAAGAAAAATATAATTCAGTCGTTCTTCCTATTTTTGCTATTTTGAATAATTACCATAACAAAACGGTGTCACTTACCATGACCAAACTGAGCCCACACACGTCTGTCCGCAATGATGGCAGTGACGGGGCAACTCTCTAGATCAACCTATCACAACAACAATGTTGATAGTTATGTAGAATACAGCAGTGCATGTAAGCTAAGGTAAACAATTGTTCAAGCTTCGTCCCATTTGTCGAGTTGTGGCAGGACTAAAGTGTTTAAAAAGTCTATATCGCCCCCCCCCCAAAAAAAAATACCAGAACGCATAAACCTTTGATCCGTTGCTTATGTCACACTTGCCGGAAAGTGACGTATTCTGAGTAACTAGGTGCTCAGTTATCTTGAAGAAGACCTAAAATTGACGGTGCGAATTTTTATGTGGAAAAATAAAGCTCAATCCTTCATTCGTACCTTGCAGTTCTTGCAGCACATCTGACCATCGGCACACTGAGCACCGTGTTTCAGTTTACACGTCTGGCCGTCACAACATGGGTCACTCAGCAGGCAGCTCTGTAGGGTATTTCGAGATAAAACGTCGTTCATTATATTTCAGCCATACATAGTATGGTGAAATATATTATATTCGTAATGTTTCTTTCTTCTTTCTTTCTTTCTTTCTTTCTCCTGTCAAATCTTTAAAGTGATTCATCTCCGCCGTTCCTGGACCGAATGATCTGAAATTTGGCACAAGGGTAGAGTGGGTCAATACCCTTAGGTATTTTTCTCATTTTTTTTCATATCTGCCTCTAAAATGATTTTATTGAGGTTAAAATGTCATGTTTTGACCAAAACGGTGTATTTTGCCCCACTGTACCCTGGTCTTACAATGGAATGGCCTAAACTTTGGTGTAGATAGGCATTATATAGTTGGTAAAATGATCCAAGTAAAATTTTTGGCATTAAACACTTTAAAATGCTTAATTTCAGCACTTTTCTGAGGGGAAATTGGTTTTCTTTCGGCCTCCTGCCGTGAACTCCAGTGACCCCACACACCTGCGCAGCCTGTGCTTTCGCGAGAGCTAATTGAATTTAAAGAGCCAGCCAATCAGCGCCGAGGAAAACGAATGCTAATTAATATCCATAAGCTGGCTTCCAGTGCCGTATATACAGACAGAAACACATGCATATTACTGCCTTACAGTGGCCATACATGTGTGTGTCACCCTTTGCCCGGTTTAAAATTGTAGTTTGCGAGGATTTGGAGTTCAGACAGGGTCATTTGAGCGGTAGCGGACGGTACGCATGCATTGAACGTTAGAATACAAGTCTTTGTCGTTGAATTAATCAACATTCCGCATGGCGATTTCAATCATTTTCGGCAGAGTTAACTTTAGTAGGGTTAGTTGAGACATTTGAGAAAATGTTACTTGGCGGAAAACGCGGGAAAATTGGCCAGTTTGCGTTTAGTTCTGATACATAGGTTTGACAGTGGCGAAATTG
Source organism: Branchiostoma floridae (assembly GCF_000003815.2). Lineage (NCBI taxonomy): Eukaryota > Metazoa > Chordata > Leptocardii > Amphioxiformes > Branchiostomatidae > Branchiostoma > Branchiostoma floridae. Next base: position 23,570,816 of record NC_049981.1, on the reverse strand, counting down.
ATTATTTTCTCATCAATATTTCTCGTAATAATTATTTGAACTGTAAATCTAAACAATTGGCTTACATGTGCAATTTTTGTATGAATAAAGATCAATGGGTACTAAAATTATGTGTAACTTATTGCTCTTTGTCAATAGATCAGAATTGTTTCTATAGTGGCCATATGTCTATAGTGGCAACTAGGGCTGGGTACCGGTACAGAAAATTCAGGTCCAAGTCCGGTTCAGGTCCAAGTCCGGTTCAGGTCCAAGGGATCAGGTCCAGGTCCGGACCTGAACCTGGACCTGATGCAGTATGACTCATTACAATGGTCCATTTCACTACAAATAGATCTTTTTGGTGGAGTATTAGACTTACACCGGCGTTTTAAAATCCTTCAACACTAACTGCACCTGTACGATAGGCTGTAAAACTTGGTAGAAATTACTATAAACTCTACTGTACTTCACTCTTGTTGTTTTCTTCCACCTACAAGCGCCAAAACGTGTGAATGCCTGATAAAATAATATTTTAATTTTCTAATCGGTCCAACATCCGGTTCACCTAATTTTTTCAGGTCCGGTTTTTCTGGACCGGTCCAATAAGAAAAACCGGTTTTGTACCGGTACGCTGTACCGATACCCAGCCCTAGTGGCAACATTTCTCTCACTGTACTGGAAAGAAAAGTGATGTATTTTTTCCCGAGCAAATGTAAGTACTTCTAGTGTTTTTTTTTTATTGCATAAACTTTGTACATTCAAATTGTAAGTAACTTTAAACTGCCAGAGTTTTAGCCCAATAAAACACTCCCAGTACCAGGGTATCACCACTGACCCCCGAAAAGAAACCCTCGAACAAGGTAGAAACTCCTATCCTCCGGGTCTCGCACGCTACAAGCAGGAAATTATAACACTAACACAACAAGATTACGCCCGTTGGCTGTTGCATACAAAGTAAAATAATTTAACAGTGGTATGCAGGAGGATATACTTAACAAAGAAGGAAATGAAATATATAGATAAAGCCACATCAAGTTAAGTTGTTGGTCCTGGAATTTTTCAGAAAAGAAATACAGTACCTACTCTCCAAGCAGAGGTTAGGCTCTGGCTGTTTTTTAAAACGTTTTTTTAGTCGTTTTTATCGGGCTTTTTCTTGAAGTACGCCAGCCAGTAGGTTTTGACACAGTAAGATATAAAAGAAAATAGAAAGCCCGATAAAAAGACTAAAAAAAACGTTAAAAAACAGCCGGAGCCTTACCTCAGCTTGGAGAGTACACAGTACCTGCACCTGCTTGATAATTATTAAAGCGCATGACATACTTGAATAAAAGAAAAGTTCACTGCAATGATAAATGTATCCACATCACTAGGAGCTGATAACGGTACTTAGACGTAGTTATTGTACTGGAAATTGTTGAATGGCTTCATGTAATTTCATGATGAAAATCTTCTGAATGGAAGATGCTGTGTTTTTTTTTCATTTTCGGAAAAATAGGAGCTGCCGCGATTCTAAAAAACAATTAGTTATGCATAGGGGCTCCTGTGGAAGATTATATTCTTCCATATGGGCCCGGGGCATATTGAGCAAGCTCTGTTTTGACCTGGAATCAATTCACAATACATTTGTATTAGTTCTCTTTTGGGGATAACTTACAGTCAAAATGTTCCATTATTGCGCAGGGGTGACTTGGAACAGTCCAATGTTGCGTGGGAATGGGTATGGCTGAAATATGCTGTATTTGCACCCAAGCAAATGTCGGCCTTTCTAGTTAAATGTAGCAAACATTGATAGAGGAATATCCATCTTACAATGGCTAAACCACGTGAAGCTCGTCTGTTATTTTCAATAGGGACGTTGACTTCAATGGATACCTTGCATGCCTTCATCATACATAGCATTTCAGGCAAAAACAATGAGGACATAACCAATCAATTATGTCATATCCACAAAAGAGCCCGACAAGTTGTCGTGACGTCGACAAGTTGCAAGAACGAAAGCTTTACAAGTCTTCGAAACGAGGACAACTTTCATTAGTACCGTTAAATGTAGAAATCAAAAACCTTACCGTGTCCGACCCACAGTCACATTCCTCCCCGTGGTCAAGAAAGCCGTTTCCACACTTGTAAACCTCTTCCTAAAAAGCAAAACATTATTCTACGGTGTCCATACCGCCAGTAGTCTTGAGTGATGACTAGTATTGCATTGTAAGGATGTTTTATTTCTGCCCTACGTTAACTAAATCAAAAATGAACTTTCAATTTTAACAAAGTAGAAACGAGTTGATAGAAACGAGTCTACCATGTGATGGTAAAGCCAGTGTCTTGATGAAAGAAATATAACAACATCAAGATTGCTATGTCGATGTAACTGGTACCTGTGGTGGTTTCTTCTCCAAGCAGGTGAAGTTGTGTTTCTTGATGCTGTCAAAGAACGCTAGGCCAAACGACTTCGGGTAACTAGAATAGATTAATCATAGAATACTAAATGAATGAATTATCAACTTAAAAGACCAACAGGATTACATTGCTATTGATGTTAGTTGTCATTGTCTTTTGTGTCGTAGAATGAAGCTTAGTTTCGGATGATTTGATTAAAAAAAGTGTGTAGAAATGTTTCAATGATTGCGAGATTTCAACATACCGGTAGGGTGAATCAATTGACTATTGATAAACATTGCAAGTGACCAGTTCCCTTACCCGTTGCCACCCATTGTGCATGGAGATCCAAACAGCTTCCTTGTGGGGCACGGCGAGTCCCCATCATCGAGAGGGTCTGATAAATACAAAAGAAAAGTCCAGACAACAAAGTTCACGAATCAAGTAAAATGATGACAGTCTGCAAATCAAATGAAAGCTACCTGTCACTTAAAAACTGTGACCATACAAGTGATAAAAGTTACCGTACAATATCATAGAAAGTCGCTTGGAGACACATTATCGAACTTGACCTATGTCTTGTTGACATCTACCTACGCCTGATATGCTATGATTCCATAAGAATCCGTCAGTAGCTTTTTTGTCTGTGCTGTTAGATCACGATCGCACAACCACAACAGACAAACACAACAACAAACGTGACATAATGTGACGTGATATAGCCTAGGATGGTGACGAATATAGCCTTCTTCACAAATATGATAAATGTATCACTATAATCTCATAGAGGCATCTGAGTTTAATCCAAATCGTGGGCTGGGTGCTATCTTGTCTACTTTACCGGGGCAAAACTCAGGGAACAAGTATGGGAGCCAGGGCAATCAGGATAGGATGGTATCCAAGCTAAGTTATACTGAAGCTAAGTTATACTGTCTATACAGATAGAGGTGATCACTGATACTTGCTTCTTTTGAAATAGTCCAAATTTGCGAACTTACCGAAAGGATGCCCCACGAAAAACTGATGCCCCATCTCATGGGTAAGCACATCAATGTAGTCGGCGGGTCTACCGGTTGTGATGGCAGTTGACTAACAAAAGACGATGTAATAAAGTTAACAGAAAATGACGTCGTCAGTTCCAATTATATATAAATGATGTTAAAATCTTATTTCCTTCTATCCTTTTCTAACGCAAATTTATTTGTACGCTATATTTATTTGTAAGCCTAATAAAGCAATGACGCTCACCCCGCTGATTATAAAGGGGAAATTGTCAGCGCTCTCCATCTGACAAAGGTCTCCCATTCCCGCACCAGTGGCGCCGGTTCCGTGAAAATAGGGCGGACCACTGAAACAATCCAATTGTTATGATACAGATTATTTAAATTTCTTAGGGTTTTATCTGGTTTCATAAATCAACCAATTTAGTGTACTTTCTGTCTACCATTTGCTTACTCTAAAGCAATCCGTTCCCTCGTATCTTTGCCATCATTACCTCATTTCTATTTTCTTTCTTGAAGTAGTTCAATTCAGCCAACAGGATCTGTACCCAAATAATTTGATCATCGCCATTGTATCCAAGTCAATAAAGTGATATGCCCAGATTGATAAGCCAGTTCACAGTTCCAAGTGTACATGCGTGTGTAATGCAAAGTCAAAATGTAAAGCCCTTGGCATGAACATAGAATGGTCGGGATCCTTAAAGAAAAATGGCCAGGGGCCTTATAGTACTTTACCCTGCACACTTGGGAATGTAAAGTAGCTTATTGGCTTATAAGCGCGAATGCTCTGTGGCATTTAGTGTCACTTACGTAATGAATGTTGCTGTATCAAATTTATGGACTGGTCGCAGATCGTTCCAGATATACTCCCTGACCTTTGGCTTCAGATAGTCAGAGTAATGAGGGTTCTCCCCTTCCCCTGGCCAATATTCCTCCAGAATCTCAACCCCACTCAGGAGCACACGAAAGTTGATTGTTTTGTAGGCCTGTAAACAGTTAAAAGAAAACAAACTTTCCATCACAAACGAAATCTCATGAAATTAGTATGTATATCCGTAAGATAGGGTCTCAGATTTTTGCTATTTTGATTATTTTTTACAACTCACACAAGTGAATGTTCATGTTGGTATGTAAATAAAGAACAACATCTGTGATATTGTTATCATTACAAACTTTGCCACGAACATGAAATGTACGACGTAAATTTAACTTGTTTGCGCTATGCCAAAAGAAATATAGATAAATAAAATTTACATCTCCACCTTATCAAGAATTGCAACTGCTTCCATCGCGTGGTTCTCAACTGCCACTCGGTCCCTCTGGAACACTTTGTCAAACTGTGAGGTATCAAAAAATGAGAAAGATCGGTTAATAACTATCATAGTAGGTTACGATTTCTGCGCACCTTTGACCCATTCCTGACGTCACTCATCCCAATGATCAGTGGATGAAAGAAAGTGGGTCAAATCCTGATCAAAGGCGGGTAGATACGGTCAGGGTTTGGTTAGTTGTTTTTTTTCCTTTCTGTTGTATCAAAGTTTAAAAACTATAAACATGTTTCATCCCAACAGAAATTCTAAAATCACGGTATTTGGGGGTAAGGTTTGGATATTTCAGCGCCAGTTAGTTCACATAGCGTTGTGTCTTACCGCATTCTTGTTGTAGATGAAGAGCATTCTGACATAACGTGTGGGCCAGTCAACGACGAAATTACCGTCCTTCAGCAGGTAGTAGGGGACTTTCGGCCACGTCTGTGTGGACAGATCATATGTGTGATAGTAGATAAAACATGCCGATGAAACCAAAAAATGTCACGTAAGTGATGATGATGATCTTGATTTGCTCTGCCACCAATGGGCTGGCCTGCCCCTTGCCAGCACCCAGGCACTGGCTCACGACAGGGAGAGATGGAGGGAGGCAGTGTGCTCAGCAGCAAAGCACCCCCACGACCACCCCGGTCAAGGGACCGGTAAGCGGTACCAATGGGCCATAGCAATGTAACATTGAGACATAGACGTACACTCAAACAAATCAATGAAATCATAAATAATTAGACACAAATTACAAATGAAATCAATAAATCAAAGCGACCAAGTTAAAATAATACGTAAGCTTGAGCTAAGATAGATCCCTTGAAAATCACCTTTAAGTTCTTGAAGCATTCGTGGAAGTTGCAGAGGCGGGAGTCGTTCCAAAAAGGAATGTCTCGACGTTGCTCCGTCAGTTCCTGCGCCTGCAAAATGCGGACAGCAACTTTGAGATATCTCAGTACATGGTAGACGTTAATGATGAATTGTTGTATTACTTTTCTAGATATGTAAAACGATCACGCATCGAGATGATAATGATCTCATATCTCAGTCACCCATCGTCTATATTTGTGAATTGCTATATATCAAGGTACGTCCACTCGTCAAAAATAACAGTATGAGCCATGCATACTGATGAATGGTTAGGCTTAATATTTGTTAGGAAATGTATAGATATAGCTTGATTTCTGTACTATGTTCTGTTGGGAAAAAGCTGCTATGTTGTTTTGAATTCGTGTACCTCTGCTGTCTTTTCTGCAGCTTCGTCGTAAACATCATCGGGCATTCTGCTGATCAATTCCTGCATAAAATGGATCTTGTGGTTAGTGTTGTTGGCTTAGAACTTAAAGGTTCTGAGTTCGAATCCCCATAAACGGTTCCATTGATGTCCATTGAGAAAGGTGTTCGGGTAAACAAAATTATCTATCTTTTCTTAACGAGTTACGTTCTTTCGGTTTACTAAATTACTGTCTATGGTAAACAAACATGCAAACACCACACCACGAAAACAAAAGTCCATAACAGAATGACAACTTTCTAAATTTTCCGTCGATATCGCACTGGCTTTGTTGTCGTTTATATCGTACTTCGTAGTATAGACTGAAATTAATATGGCCATCTGGTAATCAAACGAATCTTACCTTTAGTTTTTTTGCATGAAGCGTGGAGAAAAGTGACGCAATCAGAAGAACGTTGAGCCACAGTTTCGCCATGGCGCTAAAACCAGCAAACAAAATGAAATTAAAAAGGCTATGATATTTTTCTGTTAATAGTGATCTTTATTTGCATGTTCTTGCCCCCGTGGGCTAAATGTAGTTATTTGATAGTATTACACGAAATAAGAAATATTAGATACTATTCTAAGTAGTGTTACAAGTAAACAATTTGATAGATAAAACATCTGGAGCTATGCTATCACTATAACTATTGTGCGATGCGAAAAGACGCTATTTGAGAAACACTACAAATGTTTAGTTTTCACCAATCCCAGCCATGAAACCACTGTGTATGCCAGTAATTGAAAAAGAAACAAATTCAAAAGCAACTTTTATCTTCTTCCCCGCCTGATGCCAATCTCATTTTACTAAACAGCCCACTGATTTAACACTTGCATTTAAACACTTCAACAGATCATTGGCCAAATGACATCACCCTGACCTGTCATCGACCTGACTAAAGCCAGACACGCACGATGTTTGACTAGGACTTAACAGTTTTTCGGTGTTATCTTTTCCTGAACAGCTGTGTTTTGTCGCTTTGACATGTTATTCGTTCGTGCAATAGGTGAACAGTCTTTCAGCCCACTGTGAACAACCCTTGGCAGACTAGGGTTTTGATAAACATCGTGAGGTACAGGCACTTTCCCGATGTGTTTCATACTGTTTTAGACCTTAGCTTAAGCCATGCTGATTTGATTAGATGGATGACATCCACCTGCGCATCAATTTTGGCAGTTTCCAAGAAAGTTTTCGACTATATACTGTAAATCGCACAAAGATGCCGCAAAATGAACAAATATATACCGTAAATAGATATACGGCACTTATATCCCAGAATGACGATGTCAGTCGCAAAGTCAAAGCAGAAAATTTCAACGTGAAAACATCAAGAATCTATCATTCGGTATACCATACCCTGTGTTTTTAGTCATTTATTCAACCTTCTTGGCCACTTAGAAGGCAAATAATAAGAGAATTTTTCAACACAAGAATTCCTGTTACAGTAACATACCTCACCGTATCAATGATTGTATTCTTTATACCTTCTATGGATATGCTATCGACAATATATAGTTCATAAAGATGTCTGAAACAGCACAACTTAAGAGAAATGGCTTACCTTGTGGCAAGGGACCACGTCACAACTGCGGCAAGCTAGAAGTCGAGACTGTTGTTTGCCAGAAGAAAACCCACTCCGTTAGCCAAGGTTCTGCTGACAGTAAGATTCTACAGTTGACAAGCGCTAAATCTAACGGAAACTAACAGCGACTCATGGGTCCGGTCTGGAGTCACGCCAAACACAATCTCATTGCATTGCAAGGGTAAGCAGTTTGTACAGAGTACGTTAGACATCACGGATAACTGCACTGTCATTCTAAGAAAATACATATGACAATTTGGATACAATCCATTTCCTAATAAAAACGATATATAACTATAACCGCTAACCCTTGTACGGTAAAAATGATTCGACCAGATTCTGCTCCCGGCAAAACACATTAATCTTATTGAAGCGCAACTTTGCAACAATCTGGTAAACAACAAGAAAAAAACAGTGCACCGAAGAATCCCTAATACAACATAAGCCGTTGTGACAAGGTTACATAGAATCGGACATTCCGTTGTACTTTACTAAAATATACTATACTCACAGTCACGGGTTCGACAGACCAGGCTTCGAGACGCGGGCTCTGAGTGGATATCGCAGTGTATTCAAGTGTTACCACATGCTTCCTCCATACACTGAATCCTAGACTTTAGCATGCCGCTATGTCTTACTTTCGCTAATCAGTCGGCATTATTCTATTGATATGCAGATATATTGATGAGCCACTGAGTCGTACTGTCCTATTATTTCTATCATACATGTGCAAGGTTCTGTTTGGCAGACAGCCCTTTTGTGATAGTTTGTCAAGTAAATGTGTGACCTCTTTGGTATGACAGACGGAATCAACACAAGGACAAGAAACTACTAACAACATCAAAAGAGTGCCTACCGTATCCATAATATACAAGGTGTGAACGGGAGTCGTAATCTTTGGTTTGCGATTTCAACGTGACGCGTCAATGAAAATTGTTGTCGGACTGTTCAGGCTGACATTTAGTCCAATGCCTTGCTGGACTTAACGATAACACAAATATATGATATAACATTAACGTTAATCGTAAATTCTTTCCTGCTGAGGATAATTTCTATTTTTTTACAATTCACATCGAAGGCTGCACCCGAAGGCACAAAAGTGATGCACGTAACCGGTAACCTTGCGTTAGATCGACATTTGGTGGTGCTAAGTATTGTCTGTGTGATCATTATTTGAGTAATCAGGTTTTAAAAGGTCAAGCAAGGCATCTAACGGTTATATCGAGTTTTCGTAATATACACATAGGAACAGTGCATATGAACCTTAGGGTAAAACGTTATGCAAAAGTAGGAATATTCCAGCCATCACCTACTGAGGCACGGGTCAGAAAACGTTCTGATATTCCAGATTCCGTCCCAACATCTGCTTGAATGTCAGGTCGAATACTGTGTCAGAGGTCACGTCAACATGGCGTCAGGTGGAAGTTCTTGCGACTCGTCCGGAGAAAAAACCGCCAAACTGGACATGTCTCACGGGTTCGTGCACCACATACGGCGGAACCAGAAATCTAGGTAAGTTACGAAGTATCCTAGGTTTGTAGACTGAGCGAAGCGTGCTATTCGTGTATCGCGTAATTTAAATGTATATGTGGGGAGGGGGGCATATAAAGTATGATCGATAGTTTTAGAACTGGCGCCTTTACTTAAATAATACGAAACAAATGTCGTGTTTCTAGTTTCTCTATCGACCTTAGCCAAAAACGCAAAACTACCGAAGTCACGGGTAAATTTCTCATCACTCGGTATCCAGTGATGAAGTCGCGTCGTCACTGGCTTACCAGTGGGGTATATTTATCGTCACTAGTTTTCCAGTGATGAGGAAACTTCAGCTGGTAAACCAGTGACGACAAATATTCAGTTTACTGAAGGAAAAGAAATCATCGTTTCAGTTGAGGGGATTTGAAAGTTAGCACTTAAAGTTGTACTAACGTTGCCTCTGCAAGTCCTCACACTCCCGGACCAAATCTAACAGTTAAACACGGCTATGGCGACATGTGAATAGGGTGTTTTTGTTGCATATCGAACTCAGCCTTGGAACGTTCTAGTGCTAATAGAACGTGGTCACTGGAAGCCCAGTGCCGAGATAATTTCATCACTCGGTGTCCAGTGCCGAAGAGTCACCCATCACTGGAAAACCCAGTGAGGAACCGGTGACCTCGGTGGTTCCGCACTCGGTTCCCAGTGACGAATGACGTTCATCACTGGGCCCCAAGTGACGAGCGGAGTTCATCACTGGGCCCCGAGTGACGAGCGGAGTTCATCACTGGAAACCGAGTGATGAGTCAAGGTTCATCACTGGAATTCCAGTGCCGAGAGAGCTTCATCACTGGAACAAAGCAATTCATCACTGGTAAACCAGTGACAAACTTTCTTCGTCACTGGGCATCCAGTGATGCTAACAGGTTAAAGCAAGCACAGTCCTTGACAGTCGAAATTGACCAAGAAATCATAGAAAGAGTTCATACGTTCAAATATCTTGGTATGTACCTTGACTCCCACCTGTCCTTTAATGAACATATAGACAAAGTTTGTAGTAAGGTGTCACAGAGGATTGGACTACTTAGACGCCTCAGACACTGCCTGACTTTCAGTATTGCTGACATGTTGTACAAGACCATGATATTGCCTATTTTCGACTATTGTGACACTGTCTGGGGAACCTGTGGGGCCACCAAACAACGGCAACTACAAATACTACAAAACAGAGCGGCAAGGGTGGTGCTACAACGTAGGCAACGGGACATCAGCATTGTGAACCTCCACCAAACTCTCAACTGGAAATACCTGGCTGATAGGAGATTTGAGCACACGTGCATTATGGTTTTCAAATGTCTGACAGGCTTGGCACCAACATACCTATCCGCCACATTTCAGCACAACTCTCGTATCCATACTTACAACACTAGGCAGACCAGTAAACTACACCCACCAAGCTACACCACCACATGTGGACAAAAAACATTTGCATACACTGGCACTAGCCAGTACAACAAACTAGCAGATAACATAAGAAACATCACAACACTAAAAGGCTTTAAAACAGCTCTGAAGAACACATGTATATCTGACCTCAAGTAATATTGGAACTTAGTATGGAAAAGCACCTTTGTCTCTGATGTGCCTTACTGTTTTAATTTTTGTTTGTTCAATCTTTACATATGATTTACTATCCATACTTTGTAAATTTCAGTTTCATTAATTTTCGATTTACACATGATTTGATATATGATTTGACCTCTGACCTCCACTCCATCTCTTGACATATTGATTTTGACCTTGGAACGTTTTCGACATGAGTATGGACACTGTTTATGTTTTGACGCACCGGTTTTATGTTTTCTGTACTGTATGTTGTCCCTGGATGTTCAAAGTTTGACTGATTGTAACCACGTTTTTTGTCCTGTATTTATTATTTTACATGTATGTTTGATGGGCCCCCTTGGAAATCAACTATGCACTGTTGTAGGGGCTACCCATCTGTTTCAAGATGAAATAAATAAATAAAAAAGATGACGCCATTTTGAATATACGTTCGTCACTGGACGCCCAGTGAGGAACCCGTGACTTTCGTAGCCTTGCGCCAAAAACATGCCAACCCTAGCCTATTTTGGGTTGACAGCTGGCAATGGAAATGACATTTCCGATTTATTACCAGACTTCACTATCACTGTGATGAATTTCAAAACAGAGCTATACGTATAACGTTAACGACTTATAAATTATTAGATGCATCTTACGCGCAGGTAGTGTTGATAACGTCCAAACTGTGAACAGCTGATGAAAGAATATTTGTTTTCCTTGTAAAATTTATTTCTGTATAATCACAATGCACTTAGTAACTGTCGAAAATACCAGCGCATGCCCTGCTGCATGCATTTCACTTTTAAAAATAAATTTGTTGAATCACTTTCATTTGGGCAGAAAACAAAACCTAATATTTTCAGGACCCTTATGGGAAATGCAAAATTTTTTCCAAGGATGTAGCTAGCAGATGAGTTATCTTAAAAAAAAGTGGAAAAGTACTGAAAAGTATCAATCACTTTTCTGTATTTCCTTAGGATTTTGTTGTGAAACTTTTGTTGTGAGCTTAAGGTGTACTCTCTTTGTTATGAAGATATTAATTTTTCGGTCACTTTCCTCCATTCATTTCAAGGGATAACTATGACAAAGAGCAGAAGGCCAAGCAGGGTCAGAGGAAGCCTCGTCATACCCAGGCCTCAGTGCGTCCCAAGAAGCCTGACCAGATGGTGTACAGGCCACGAGCCAAACGGGACACCCACACAGGTTAGGGCCTGAAAACATAGTCTAAAGAAGCTGTTTTTATTTACAGAAACAGATGTGATGGTAGAAGTTTTGTCTTTACTTTTCTTCCAATCCAGATTTGCCCACAAACCCTACCCTAGTTCCTATCCAGCACAACTCCAACGTTTACTTCCGGTATACAGGACTACACCAGAATACTTCAGGGATAAACAAGTCCATTAGCCCGATTGTCCCGGAAAAGTAAAAGTGCTGTTCGGGCAAGCAGAAGTGCTTCCCCACTTGCCCGACGGGCAAGTAAGAATTTCCAGATGTGACCCGTTCAAATTACCACTGAGTGTGACAGCACATGGGGCTGAATGCCTGCCTATATTGACCATGTCATTTTTAAGCCAGTAGAGACATTGATTTTGTTGTTGTTGCTGTCCTCGTTTAACGTCTATTATTTCACTAGACGTGGTCTCTTAACAAAAGTGAAAATTTATGAAAGTGAAAACACATAGAAAAATGTAATTTAAATTTCGGGCAAGTGAAAATTTGGTTCGGGCAAGTAAATTTTTAATGTACTTGCCCGATAGGACAAGTGAATTTTTGAAAACTTGTCTAACCCTGTACTTGCTCGCATATTACAATTGTCTTCAGTGTGAAAATATACTAACTTACACACTTAATTCATTAAGACTTGTTGTATTTTTGTGGATGTATTCGATTCAAAGATGTAGGGGGACACATTTTAAGAGAAGAACCAAGTTTTTCAATGTAACCTACATGGAAATTGTAAAACCTTTAAATTTTGATATTGCTTTCAAATGAAAAGACAACTGTTTCCTCCTTTTCTTTATTCCTAGTCACTAAGTCAGTTGATTTGTCAATTAGAAGACTGCTTTTCCCCACAATGTAGCTATCATTCACAAACCATTTACTAGTATATGAGTATACAAATGTACAATTCGTGTAAATCTAAAACAAAAGATACAAATGCACTCAACATCTCTCCCACACAGACTCGCAGAAAACCAGCACATCAGATGACTTACCCAGGAGGAAAGCACTGTTCCGGTTGGAGTATGAAGCTAAGAATGGAGATGTAACAGACATCATTATCTATGAGGTAATACTATGTACACTCATTTGCATGACTGTTGTTAATAACAAGATTGTATGGGTGTCTTTTTTGTCTATTTGGTAAAACATGCAAATAAGATTGCTGTAATTGTACAAGGAATATCAGTTAACCCCTGAGCTGTCTCCAGAAATTTGTGTTAAATTGGGACAGAAAAAATGAATCCCATTGGTCTGAACTTCACAACATGAATGTGATGAAAAGGTATTTTTGTCATCTTCAGATGTTGAAAATTAACAATGAGTGGGGTGGAGAAAAAAACTTAAGCCGGAAACAGTCCTGGTTTAACCCAAGATTGTTGATAATGAAATCACAGTTGAATAACCTCTACAAAATTACAAGGACTTGCACACATTTACAAGAATGATTGTCTTCGAGAAAATGATTACTAATAATAAGTAAAGTACTTATAAGTTTTCTCTTTTTGATTTTTCAGGAGGATGACCCCAGATTAGTAGCAGAAAGGTTTGGAACACAGTTGGGACTATCAAATGAATTGAAAGATGCCCTCTATATTCATTTAGTAGATGAGATAAAGAAATCCAAGCATCTGCTGGCAGATAAGAAATAACATATGAGCAGATATATTCTGATGGCAGTTTGTTCATGCCATAACCTGTATGTTGGCCACTGAGATACTGTGAGAGGAATGCAGAAGGGCCATTAGGCCACCAAACTTTGTACACATGGGCCATTGGGCCACACAGGGAAGTGGGTCTGTCACTGAAATGTGTGCACACGGGCCTTTGGGTCATCAAAATGTGTGCACGTGAGCCATTGGGTTGGCAAAATGTGGGTACATATGGGCCATTGGGTCACCAAAATGTGTGCACAATGTGACATAGGCCATTACCCGCCAAAATGTGTATACATCGGCCATATCCTTGGAACACCATTGGGTCGGCAAAATGTGTGCCTATATATATGGGCCACCAAAATGTGACCGTGGGTTACCAAAATTTGTATACATACAGTATGAGCCATCTGGTCACAAAAATGTGTGGATTGGACACCTGGTCACCAAAATGTGCAGAGATCGGACATTGAACCAGCAAACTGTGTGATCATGGGCCGTTAGGCCATTAAAATATGTGTGCTTGGGACATCAGGACACGGAATATGTCAGCAAAATATCTGTATATGTACCTGAGTTACGGCATGGCTGCATCTTTAAATCCTGATAAGGATGCTCACATGAATGTCAGTGGTGGCATTTGTAGATCTTTCCTCCAAATTTAACCCTCACCTGTCTAAGGGTTGCACCAAACATCTGTGTCAAGCATGCCAAATACATGTATGTGGTTATAGCTGTGCCATTATCTTGGGTAGGAAATTACCTTAAATCAGGGAAAGCACAGTTCTTTTCTATGGATCTATTCCGGACGCTGCTTGCACGTATTCCATTTCCACAAGTGTGCCAAAATACTTTTTTTCACAAATATCTGATGTTTCCTGTGTTATTAAAGTTTTCAAGTTTTTGGGCACTAAGTTAAACATTCCTGCAGAATTGTGCTCTCTGAAAAGTTTGTAAATTCAGGAGTTATGATACAGTAACATGTAAACTGCTTTTTTGTAGCACTGCAAGAGAGTTGCATTATTGAAAGGACACATGTAGTTTGTTGCTACTTGTGACTGTCCTATGCATACATGAACACATTCAATGCTGTACAGTCTTAGTGGTACAAACTGACATATTTATTGAAATATGCCACAAGATATTTACAAAGACATACAATCAAAAGTCATGATAGCTTGGACATAATGTTGCAATAAGCTGGTAATGGAACAATATCATAGCTGTAACCTTTTGATGGTCCTTCACTATGATGTATTCTATTTACCTTGGCTAGTAATTATAAAATGGTGCTGTATTCCTGTCTTTATAAATATGTATAGTGCCAGAATTTCTCTGCCATCTGACATTGAAAGGAAAAATTATCATTTACATCTTTTGTAATGCAGCAGTTTAAACAGTACTTTTTGCATAGAAGTCACCTCTGTGGCTTCTTTAGATAAGGAATAAGGTAGATCCGCATGTAAAAAAAGCTTAGAGTCAGACATGATTCTATTCATAACATTAAAAAATCTATTTTCACACAAGCTGTAAGACCTTGCTATGTACAGACTTAAATGAAACTTCACATCATGCAATAAACTTGACAAGTCTGAATACACCTCAACATGATTGAGAAAATAGAACAGTTTCCCTTCTTTAGTGATGACAATTTTCACCATTATAGGAACAAGTGTGTTACCCTTAGTTCATGTTATCTTGTCAAAGTGCTGTTCTTCTCATTTTTTCACTTGCAATGCAAGCATCTTATTTGGACCAACAAAAATCCTTCCAACTATGCGTCATTCATTATTGAATGATAGATTACTCTTCCTCTCTCACATTCATCTGCAACAAACCTCATCCAGACCCTTTTAAATCTTTCAACCTTCTCTTAAACTCCTTCACAACCTTCTGTTGTTCACCTTTTTTACACAGTTTAAAAATCAAACCCACATCGATATTCACTTCTTTGTGTTACTTTTCATACCACAGAAATTAATGCTAACTTTCCCTTTGTCTTTTTCCCTCAGTCTCTTGTGCCTTCTTCCTCCTGTCTCTGACTCTGACACCAGCTTCAACTAACCCACATGCACGCATATCCTTATACATATTGTCATTAACATCACTGTAATTATAAAGGGATCATCATCATTTTCATCAGTCATAGAGATACAGTCCACCCTGGAGTCTACCCTGGAATATACAAAAGCAAACACCTTTAAGGATTCACAGTAAAACACCCAGAGGCACAAGTTTTTGGAGGTCAGTTAACGAACTGACAAAATACCATCCCTCCATACGGCATTTGTAGACTTAACTCAGCAATGTTTTGTGAAGTACGTTTGGAAATGGCCTGATGTGAAGAACAACCATAGAAAGTCCACTACTGTCCCTGTTTGAGATCCACGTTGTTAGGGATGTTCATGTTGATGTTGTTGGCAGCGTTGTTGTTATTTTCCGTGGCCAGGTCCAGTCGGTGGTACATGTCTACTATCTGTGTCTGGAATGCGTCCTTCAGCTGGCTCCGCTTCAGTTTGAAGGTCGGCGTGACCAGCCCGTTCTCCACAGTGAACTGGTCTGGGCAGAGGTAGATGTCCTTCACCTGTTTGGGGCAATGACATAATCAGAAATGTGTGAACTGTGCAACTTTTCTTAGCTTTTGTATAACTGAAAAACAACCACACCAGTTTTGTACAGTAAATACAGACTTAAAGACTTAAGTGATTCATATAGTCTTGATCTACACAAACCAAAATGAACCCTGCAAATGTGTTGGAATGCTTTTAGCATGCTTAAGATCAAACACTGGACCACTAGCTTAATGTTTCAACAAACGATGTTAACAAACGGTGTTAAAAGGTTGATTGACAGTCAAGAACAATTTGGTGACTTTACCTGTTCAAAGCCCATGAGACCTGCCTGATCACCCAGGGTGCAGATTTTGTGGAAGATGGCACTTTTAACTTCCTGCAATAGATAATAATGTGATGATTATAACTTCAAGTTGAAAGTGAAACTTATTTTAAAACTAAAAAGTAAGTGATTGATTATGGGAGGCCATCTTCTATGTCTCACCACCAGTTAAAATCCTGTTTTTTCGTCAGTTTGAGGGAATCTCAGAAAAGTCCACCCATTTTTCATGTCTTCCTTCTACTCATTCGATCATTCATTCAAAATGGACCTGCAATTTTACCTCATTCTGGCAGAGGGCGTCAATGTGGCCACCAATCCCCTTCGCTGAGGCCCATGTTGTCAGAACATCAGGGTCTGGCACAATGATTCCCACCAGAACTGCCTACAAAACAAACAACAACAAAAATAACTTGGCAATCGAAAGTTATTCAAGAATTGTTCTTGAAAAAAAAGCTCTTTTGTTCAATTTAAAAAAATAAAGATACATGGGATGATGTAGTTTGTCCATGTTGAGACAACAATATGAATATACGAAACAAAACATTGCAAGTGCAGCACAATTTAACGATTATATAGCTTAAGAAAAAAATGAGCAAGAAAAGACTTTGTATCAAGATTCAAGTATGATTGTCATCAATATCCAATAATTGACACAATGGATAGTTGCCCTATCATAACTTTACCTTCAGACTGTCCCCATACACAAAGCTCTGTGCGACCTGAGGACATGTGTTGTACACCATTTCCACCTTCTCTGGAGCCACGTATTCACCCTGCAGTGGTGCAAGAAGAATTTTTTTCAGAATAAAGTAAGATGTTTAGATAAGACATGTTTTGCGTAAGTTTGCATTGACTGGCATTTTTAATTCTTTTTAAACATCTTTTTTTTTAAAGATCTCTTCCATCATCAAGTCTTGACCCATTCAACCGTCATCCCCAAATTTTAAAAGAAGATTTTTAATCAAATACACTCTTTTAATAAAATCATTCCTCCATGAATTTCAAGGTGTGAGGCCTACCTGTGCCAGCTTGAAGATGCTCTTCTTTCTGTCAATCACTCTCAGAGTGCCATTCTGTAATTACATGTGAATGATATTATTGGTGAGAGTCTGTACTTGTCTGAATCATGACCAACATTTTGTCTGCAAGTTAAAGAAGTCACTTGAAGAGATGCCAAATTTTAAAAAGGTTAATTTTAGACTTCTACGACTGTTACATCTAAACATTAAAAACATCATATTGTTGTGAACAAAGGTAGAGCATATTGATATCAAAGTAAGGTTGATTTCTGACATGAGAATGTAGAATGCACTAAAGGTGTCTAAATGAAGTGTCTCAGGTGTACATACAGGTAACCACATGCCGATGTCACCAGAGTGCACCCAACCATCATCGTCAATAGTCTCATCCGTGTTCTTCTTGTCGTTAAGGTAGCCCTTAAAGACATTTGGTCCCTTGAAGCACACCTGCAAGGTTGAATGTGTCAGGTTGATTGACAGAAAATGATCCCAGTATATCAAAGTTACTGCATTTTATTATCATCAATTGTCTCACTGATAAAATATTGGCATCTACACTGAATTTTTGCCATAGGTCATCTTATTTCTGCACAAGCGAGCTATCAGCATCATGCAAATTTATGTGGTAATTCTCTTTTAAAGAATCTTACAATTTAACACTCTATATGTAAGTGTGCAACAAAGCACCTAAATTTGTATTGTTTATCTATCAGAGTGATTATTTTTATGTATAGTTTAATGTATAGTAAAACATACTTCTCCCTGTTTGTCCTCTGTGAAGTAGTTCATGTCAGGCACGTCCACCAGCTTAACCAGGTTACAGCCTAACGGTGTTCCAACATGACCTGTAGAAACAAAACTGGTTACCGGGAGACCATGAACAATGGAAATGAAAATTCTAAACAGTAGCTTCACAAACCAAAACGTAGATGTAGGCCTCCTTAATATGTAAGGATTTTTACTGAAACAGTGGATTTAAGTTGTTCTTACCGATTGAGTTATCCCCTGGAATAGTGAATGTTCCTGATCCTGAAACTTCCGTCTGGCCATAACCTTCAAACACCTGCATGGGAGTGTAAATTAAGATGGAGCTTTATACCTTACATTGCACATGCCATGTTGCACAATTTGTGCATTGACAATCTATGTTTATATAAAAAAGATTTCAAGTTAGTTTCAATGGCCAAAGGGTGCTACTGTAACATTGTAATACAGTTCTTGGCTGATCATATTTGACAATTTTTGTTTCATTGTCCGAATGTCTCAACATTGTCATAATATGGAAGGTACACATAAGTACGTTATTTTATTTTTAGAAAAAAATTCAAATTTACAAACTGCAAAATTAATACCTTTTTTTATTAAAAAAACTTATAAAGATAGAACAGCATAACGTTATCTATTTATGTTTGAGTTGGATCTGTTGAGTAAAAATCTTGCATTTTGTATGCCATGGATACTGTGCTCTACATGTATATGACAACAGGTAAGACAGAAAACTGCTTACACTGGCACCGAAGGCACATCTGGTGAAGGTAAGGATCTTCCCAGAGATGGGAGCCCCTGCCACGAACATCAGTCTCACCCTTCCACCCAGCTGATCCTGAGGGGAAAATAGCACATACAGTTGAGACAAAGGTGTTTACATCTGAGTCAGACACGGCATTAAACACATTTCGGAAAATGATGTATGACACAACAAGTACCACATGCTACCAGTATTATCAATATGAAAATGTACCTTCTGCAGCTGGCAATTTTCTAGATTCAAATGCAATAGAGTAACAATATAATAAACTCCATGATTGCATAGTGTCAATTGACGTGCACAGCCACATACCTGGACTTTCTTCAGCAACAACTTGTCCCAAATGGTGTCACTTCTAAGGATTCCCCTGCAATATGATATGTAGGAGACAAACAGTGATATTACTGCTCAAAATATTCTTGAATATGGAATATATTGATGTTTAATAGCATCTTTTATCTTCTCTCATTCATTCATTAGTCCCATAGCCTTTTAATCAGCCATAGTAATCTTCTCTCAGAAGGCAATAAAACTTGTACTTAGAAGATCTTTTGCCATCTTTATTCATATCTTCATAATGCAAGTCAAACAAATTGATGAGCACTTCATAAAAGTATATTCTACTTACTTCACCAGTTGCTTTTCCTTTGACTGAAGTGCAGCTCTTAACAGACGTTTCTTCAGAGAACTGTGCTGTACTTTTGCCATAACCTACAAAAAAAGTCAAGGAAATTAAAGCAATGAATCTCCAGGAGATCCTACATACGGTGGCATAACTTGCCAATGAATACTCCTTAAGGCCTCTTTTACCAATATGGTTAGTCTAGCTCGGCAGCAATAATAAGTTTGATTCCTGGCAAAAGAGTATGAAAGAGACTTGCTATAGCTATAATAGATTTGGACACCATCCCTAAAACAGAGCACCTTTACCATACATAACATATCAAGTCAAGACCTGTATTATTCTACAACTTTATGACAATAAAAAATTATGTTTCTTGTGCAGGTGTTGGCACACTGGTCCACAAAATCCGTGTTTGTCTTTGGCACACTTTTTGACAGACTAGTGGAAGAGGCTCAGTGGGTGTCACTTCACACTGTCGTGGTGGGTATATCATGTAACGCTAGTTCACCTTTATCTGCGTTTTTTTTAAAACAGGATATTAATAGGAATCCGGATATCAAGATGAAGGACGGTGGTAATATTTGATATTTTGCAAGTTGAAGCTACCGATCGTCGATTTGATATCCCTAAATACACGGCTTTCAAATACAACGGATATAGGTTACACACCGAATAAAGTTGAACTAGCATTAAAGTGCCTTACCCGAGGGCACAAAGTCAGGGCAAGGCACAGACAAACTAAAATGAGCTTCCATTCACTTTTCCCCTAAACTACACAAATTTTCACAATATAACATCAAATAATAAATATTATAACTAGTGTTATGCACCAAAAGATGTAGCAATTCAGAGTAGTGTAGACTGATCCCATAGTCCCTAAGAGATGCAAAATAAAAAGATGATAATGCAAATATTTGACGGACATGCAACCATTCTCTTATTGGTCGCTTTCCTAACTGGCAGACTATCATTGGTTGAACTGGTAATTATGATGGACAGTCTTTTGTTTGCCTCATTGAACTCGTTTCAGATCTACCATGGCCGCCGCGTGAGAAAGGTGTATTAGGTTCCTAGTCAAGCTCTCTACCCGCCACACAGACCTCACTACACTACTTTTTAAAATTTTTTATCAAAGAGGATGCTTTGCTCCATGGGAAGTGCCTTACCGCATCATGTATCCTGATGAGCACCCGTGGCACCGTAGCCATACAGGTGGGCTGGAGAGCCTGGATGTCACTCATCAGGTCCTTCACATCACCACGGAAGAACCCAATACTGGCGCCGTGTGTGAAGAGGTACAGCTGGGGGACAGCAAGTTAGATACAAAATGTAGTCAATCTTAGCAGCATAGCAGGGATAGCAATAATACTGGAAATCTTGATGAAAACTACAAGCCATGGCGCCAGATAGAGATTCCCTTATCAAATTCTAACTGCCATTGGTATTTAGGAAAAACTACATTTCCTGCCCCATGTATGAACAGGTACAGCTGGAGAACAGCAAGATACATTGTCAACCGAGCAGCATGTTTTCCAGCAATAATAGTCTGTAAATCTTGACTACAAACCATGATACCAGATAACCAGAAACCAGATAGAGATTCTCTTATCAAACTGGTATTTTGAAAAGCTTGACTGAGCTATCAATATAAAATGTTGTTTATCATGGACATTTCCCAACATCATGTTCATTCACTAATGTATAGTAGAATACCAAATATATTCAGTGACACTCGAAAAGTTGATGGATTTTGACAAAACTTTGACGTTAGTTGTTGTATAGAAACACATCTCTGGTGTAAAATATTATACATTTTGTACCTGCATGATTCTCTCTATCACATGGGCCAAAGGAAGGTACGAGATGTATACATCATCTGGACAGAACTTGATGGTGTCCTGTGAACGAGATAAGATATATTTACATGTAATACTCGAACACAATAGAAACAGTCAGCAAGGCTCAGCACAGATTGTGGTTTATCACTTCACAATCAATTTCTAGGGGGATCTGGCAGACACCAGACTTATATATTTAAAGTATAATGAACAACAGACCCATTTCAAGCTTTACCAGGTGCTTTTCCTATCATAACATGATCTCCCAGTCTATTGTAACATGAAGACGAAAATTCTGAGTACAATTCTTCTGAAGCTTTCGATCTTACCTGGAAATGCCCCACAGCACCTCCCAGTTCAGCTATCTGGTTGCGATGAGTTAACATGGCTCCCTTTGGGTCACCTGTATGTAAAGGAACCAAAGTGTTCAAAACAATATGCTTACGTATTGTCCTGTATGGTTGTGATTGGTGTGACTGACTTGGACTAACCGTTCTTGAAAATGCTATTATAGAAAATTCATTCTGTAAAGTAGAGTCTAAGGATACTGTGATTATAAGTTCCTACCCGTTGTTCCACTGGTGTAGTAGATTGTAGCCAAGTCATCAGGGCTGGGTAGCTGTAGCAAAATGAGAGGAAGTGTATTGATTATTCAACTACAAAATGTACTTATCTTACTGTTGTAAAGTCAAGCATTGAACAGTCAAATAGATTCTGAATAATATAATTGCAGCAGCATATTGTCTTCTGTGTGTGGCAATATCGTAGACAAGTTTGCAAAACAATAACTTACTACTTGGTCGTGTGGTTGCTGCTGCCCCAATCGCTTTAAGAGAAAAAGAACAGGGAAAGTCACCAAACTAACAATAAGAAAATCCTATAGCTTTTAACATACACCTTTAAAATGTCATTGAGTCCATTGTCTTTGTGAGTGAAAATATTCTGGGAATCTATTACTGACTTTTCTGTAACGAAACAAAGAAAAGTTATAATGGAGAATTCAATTGGCTTAGTAAACATGCAGTGTCTTAAACATCAACTTCTTCTTTGATAACAAGCAAGAGAAATGTTCTAAAAAAATGATAAAGCATCAACAACGATGATACGCTTTGTACTGTAAATCTTGAAATATTTCAGGGTTTTTTTACTTTTGCACTGCCCCTGGCTCTACTGTAAACTCATGATACGGTCTTTATTTTCATGTATTTTTGTGCTACAGTATTGTTTCAACCCAAAACTTCTTTTCCACTCCTTACTGCAAAATTACTCCTTCTGATTAAATTCTTGTGAAAAGAAATGATTTTACAGTTAACACACCACAACTTCGTTGAAGGCCAACATCTGCACGCCATGACGTTCCGCCATGAGGATGACCTCATCGGCCATGACCTCAGTGGTGATGATCCTCTTGACAGAGGACACCTGGTTGTTACTGATGAAGGTCAGCAGGAGCATGACCTTGGACTCCTCGTCACAGAGGACAGTCTCCAGTTGGGCTGTGCAGACAAGGCAGTAACATGATGTCAGATGTGATGATGGTGTCAGGACTTAAGAATTGATTTCGAGTAATATGTGTGTGTGGTAGATATTGTGCTGCCCCTACAACAGTCTCCAGTCGGGCTGGTGGTGACAAGGCAGTAACATAACATCAGATGTGGTGATGGTGTCAGGATTTAGGAATTGACTTTTGGTAATATGAGTGTATGTTAAATATTGTGCTGCCCCTGCAATAGTTTCCAGTTGGGCTGTAGAGACAAGACAGTTAAACATAACTTCAGATGTGGTGATGGTGTCAGGACTTAAAAATTGGGGCAATATGTGTGCGTGGTAAAATGTCATGGAGGGATGGAGGCCATGCAGGAGATGGAGAAACAACATCAAGGAATGGACAGGCAGATCACTAGCTGACTGCACACAGAAGGCAAAGAACAGGGAAGGGTGGAGGAAGCTAGTGCTGGAGGCACACTTGCCCCTAACCCTCTAGATGAGGATCAGACTAGGTGAGGTAAGATGAGGTAAAACATCCTGCTGCCCCTATGACACATTACCTACTATGGGAGTGGATGGATGGAATATAGGTGCAATGGTGCACCTTAACTAAAAGTTGAGGTACACAGGAAATACTAGTACTTGCTACCCTGGTTTCAGATGGTCCTGTATCTTACCCTGGTTGATGATGAACCTGAGGGCACTCCTTCCCAGAGTGGCGTACATGGGTACAGTCACCATGGAGAACATGTTAGATGCCTGGTCTGCAACAACGTACTGCCAACACAAATTATCAGACTTAGCAGAGACCTTATTCGACTTTATTGGTATCGTACATTTTACAGTCACGTCATTTTTACTTATCAACAGAGGATGATCACCTACAATAGACTGATTCCAATACCCTACCCACCTCTATCAAAATATAGATAAATTTAAAAAATGTTTTGACAAAAAAAGCATCCACTCGCTTGTTAGTATAACTAATAATTGCCATGCTATCATTGGTTTGGCTACAAGTGACATGGACAGTCAGGATCTGTCTATTCAATGATACACAATTAGTTTATACATGGTACAGGTACATCAATTGTATGATACGTAACTTTATTAATTACTGGCTTTACTAGAACTCTGATGAAATTGAATTATAAAATATTTTCTTTTGCAAAATGTAGCTCATATTCTTGGCACTAATACAAGACACAAATAACTTGGTGAAAACAAAGTGTTATTTGATAATACTTTTCATTTTGATAATAGATTGGGAATGAAGTTGAGCACTGACTCACCTCCACTCTGTTCTGATATTTAGATAAAACATTAGGACTAAAGAATTAATAAGATTGATGATACTGACTCACCTCCACTCTGTTCTGTGAGAAGATCCCCACGAAGCTTGTCTGGTTGGGTTTACAGCCCAGGGCGATCAGACCTGACCCGAAGTGGGCGGCACGGTCCAATACCTGTCAATCAATCAGTCAATCAACCTGTTACCATCTGGTACCACAACAAAATTCTATTCATTTTCCCCAAACACAAGAAAATTGGCATGGCAGAATTAGGGAACCTAGAGATAATATGTATGTTTACACGGAAAACTAAGAAAATTATCTATGGAATATTTTGTCATGTCAGGAAAATGAGGAGCAGGTATTGTGAGCTAAAAGTTGGAGCTAAAATTTCTTTCAAGGTATAGGTCCCAAAACGTTTGGAAAACAGAAAAGTTATCCTGACCATTATGACAAATCAGTGTAGTTTTCAACTACTCATCGTCAAGTGTGACGAAAAACATTTTATGCTGTTCATTGAATGCTAATCGTTATTACCCTATGGCCTTTTTATGACCATTCAGGAGCATTCAGCACGTTGCACCTTTCCCCTGGTTAGTAGTATGTATGTATAACGTACCTCGTTGTATGTGACCCATTCATAAGGCTTGTTTGGTCCCGGTCTCCACCCCAGACACGGACCATTGTCTGTGTGAAAAGAATTAAAACATTTGTAAGCCCACGCATTTTATCAATATATCATATGTCAATGCTCTTCCAAATTTAGTTTAGAGGCACAATTATAGATAGTTGAGAAAAGCTGCTAAAAGATTGTGAAATCCACAGATGAGAAAAAGCTATCTACACCCCTAGTTCCCTCACAACATGATAGATGTTCAATTCCTGAACATTGCAGCACAGATACCCCCTTCAGCACCAAGGACAGGGTCAGCCGAATTTCGTTCTGCGAAACTGTTGCTGTTAGTATAGGGGTAGCGACCATTTGGAGCGGGTCAAAACTCACAATGCTCATGCACAGGCTACGCTGTCCATACCTTCTTCGCAAGAAGATGAAGGGTCTACAATAATCATCAACAAGCAAGGTGAAAGAAGGGGACTGCCATAGGTGTGAATTACAACATATGCTCATGGTTGTGCGGTGGCGGATTTTGAAAGTTTTTATCATACTTACTTGAAACCATCGCTCCCCGCTTGAAGACATCGTGCAGAGTCTGCATGCCGTCATAGCAAGATTCCACCAGCTTGTCCCCCTCTAAGTACGCCGGGATGCGTCCTCCTCCCGTGCCCTACATAGACAGGAGCAATACAAATTGGCCTGCTCGTTTCGCTGCATTTGCGTTATGCCTGGTTAAAAACTGTTTTCAAACTCTCTGGCTCCCCACGACACTTTGTGAGTAGAAACTTTGTCTACAGAGTACGATCATGTCGAATTCTGCTAATTTGTTTTTCGTAGTTTACTTCAGGAACATGCATGTCGACACATTAAAAACAACATACACACATGAACAGATACATATACTAGTAACACATTTTAGCACACACAAGACATTTGAGAACAAAAGAAAACGTAGACCTTTATATACATTAGTTACCCGCTAGCTGTTATACTTACAGGCACTTCGCGGGATTGCATGCTGAGATCGCAAGGTGGCGTGACAGGGCGAGGCCGGTTCCTCATGAGCACCCCGCCCAGCACGGCTGCCCCCGCCCCCATCGCCGCAACACTCTCCATCCCAAGGCATCTAACGGGTACAGGATAATGGTATATAACATATATGATATAAACATTGTTGTGATATAACTTACCATCCTTCAAAACATATGTCCACCGCTATCTTCGAGTACAATTGTTTCCAGTGACGTCTTAGTTCATTGCCTTGAGTTGAAGTGGTCTAATTTCCTTGCTCTGAACAATCCCGTTAAAAAAAGTGAAAGTTGGAAGGCGTTTCAGGGAGTTTTGATAACATGTCACGTGTCCAATATGCAAATTAGAGGGGCCAGTCATTCTAAAGACGACCATATTATTAAGTTCGAAGAATCATATCTTTGTGTCGGAAACAGTCCACCTTTTACCTCAAATTTTCCGCTCATTGACATAAATATGACGCTAGCCATACCTCTGGGCCGTTATCCTGATGCCAGGCGTAGCAATGTTGGCGGCCGCCCCCAGTCTGACCGCGCCTGTAGCGGCCTGGCGCTGGGCGAGCTGGCGGAAGCAGGTGCGACAGGCTCCGCCCAACATCGCGGACTCCTGGCGTGGGCCTTCTGAAATGGACGATGGAATAAAACTTATGGTCACAATGGAACAGGTGTTTGTGTCGTTTGTTCTGTTGTGTCACATGCAAATAATTATTGTCGTTTGTTGTAATGTACATACTCGACTTGTTTCGTCACAATTCCACTTGTGATGGACATTCACCGACTGATGATAATGATGACGATGTCATATATCAGGGTGCTTTATCTCTTGTGACGTAATTGAGCGTGAATCTGAATAAGCTGTCCTTTGTGATGGCACGAAAATCGGACTTTTAGAGGTGGGCTGAACACGTCTCTCAGAGCTCTACCTCCAGTAGTTTTGTGGCGAACTACTTAGGGCTCACGCACGAACTCGATTCTTTCATTTGCAAAGTAACAATTCACACTGATCTGATGTCACGCGAGCGCGAGGCCTCATTAGAACACACATCGTCATCAACTGTTCGTCGATGACGACGTGTTCTAGAACGGCTTTCACAGCAAAGTTACGTCATAATGTTTTATTCTTTTATCCTAGCTACCAGAGATCTGTTTGGCGTACTATCGTAACCACATACATACAACGGCGACCGGCTTCTTCATCACTGTTGTGTGAAATCAGGTGACGTTATATTTGTAACACAAGCTGTCCGGTTGCAGCGGTGTTGGTTCTGCATAAAGCCCTTAGGAAAACTTGAATATTCTAAGCTTATACATTTCAGATTAAGGGTTAAGCCTCCTAACAAACACAAGTGATGCGTTAACTAAGATGCCAGCCATTTTTCATTGTTAGCACGGTGTATCCATTTACTGGTACAATCCTCAAGCACATAGCTATGCGGAAGAGGTGGGATTGCGTTTGACGTCAGTAAAGTGCTTCCGAAATAGATTGCTAACAACCCAGAAATATCTCCTACTCCACTCTGAATGCCATCACGAGTGAGTGCGGTGACTGCGATCATTGCGCTTTCTCACTACGTGCCACTGAGTACTGGTGCCACTGAGTACTGGTGTTCAGACTTTGGATACCGTAAATCACAGATTATTGTATTATCATCGGTCAGCAAGGTCTAGATTTTGTTTAGATCATTCCTATATATACGTCCTTGAAATTGCTTGAAAGGCGCGCCCAGATAAGATAGCCGTGGTATTCCTACGTGTGGTCACGAAAAGTCTGGACCTAAATATATCGACCTGCGTCATCACGACTGGAGGGCAGGTGCCTTTTATACTTTCCAGTGAGTCCAACCTTGGTAGGGTTACGTTTTGACATATTTGGCCATATCTAGCTAAATTTATGGCATATCCTCCCTGCTTTTCGCATTAGAAGAGTTCCGTAGATGTATACAAGGCTTTTACCTCTATGGCTACAATAATTAAGCACATAACAGAGCGACCCTCACCCCGTCTAATGCTATACTTAGTTCAGCTGTCAAAAATGTAAACACAACACGATGTAAAACTCCCGTCTATGCCAGAGTGCAACTGTGAAGGCTTACCTCGGATAAGTCCTCCCTCGGCACACCCCCTCCAAACCTTCGCCTCTCCCACACGCTATTCTTAACTTCCGAGCCTTTAAAACTGGGGACTTCCTGGCTTTAAAACATCTTAAGCGTCGCTTTAAGAAGTTTGCCAGGCGTCTCCAGGTTTGGGTTACCCGCACCGCGGAGCTGATATCGAGTTTCCCTGGTCAGTACCATTTATCCCAGCGTCTATTGACAGTCGTGATTGTGCATGACGAATAGGAGAAGGGAGCCAGACCACGCCCCCTACCGACCCATTTGTTCGCCAGCCGGTCTACTATAATAGAGGTGACCTCCAAAGTCGATACAAGGGCTGCCCGCGAACAAATGACGTCGGTTTCTCGTTACCTCGCCCCACCCCCACCCCCTACCACATGAAATAGTTACAATACGGATTCTACCAGGCTCCGCGGATTGGTGGTCTAATAGCAGAAATTGGACAGAGTCAGTAGTAAGAAAATAACTCCTTTGGACTGCGGACTCCCCAGCATACTGTTGGCTCGTCTATTGGTCCAATGATCCGTGGAGCCTGGTAGAGGCTAACAATACGCACCTTGCAGAGATACGAAAGGGAGTGGGACAAGTTTGGAGAATATGCAAGAAAAGCGTGGTACCGTGCAGCGTAATGGTTTCAGTGTTTGACCCAAAATCAAGAGGTTCTGGGTTCAAACCCCTAACCCCAATGCCCCGATTTTGGGAAGGTACTGTACAAATTTCATCACTCAGGGTTATCGTTCAATTGAGGTCACCTGAGCAACGAATGGCAGCCGCTTGCTCCGGACACTTCCGACTTAGCCCTTCAACTAATGTTCTCGCAATTCAGCCCCTGGCAAAGAAGATATAGTAGTCGCCCCCCCCCCCCCCAATGATAATTGAATATGCAAAATGTATATTCATTTGCATGCATTTCTCAAGTTATATTGACGTACTGCATCGATGGCTTCTAAGATGCTGAATTGTCATGAGACGTTGTAAAAGGATTGGATTGAAAAGGCATGTACCTAACAACTCAAATGTTCGAATTCGTAGTTTCAAATTTCCACCGAATTTCAAGACCTGTTTTAAAGGGTACATACATACATTGTATGAACGTCTGCAAAACTTTGTTTCATCTGTGTGAGTTGTTTATTAGTTTTATATAGATATTTGAAGTATAATACGTTAGTGAATAAGATATTCCATGGTAACGTAATAATCAACAACTAATTGATTTTAATATATAAATGGAATGGTTTTAGGGGATCATTGAATTCAATGTATACCCGACGTGTAGAAGACATATCTAAGAATTTTAACAATATCTCAGAAGAAATAATGTGTCACCATTATGAAATTTAGTCATTACTCTGTATAGATTATCTGTTACTGTATAACTTCTAATTGACAATCAAACTTAACACAACGCCATTCAGACATTGTTCTGTGAAACTGTTGTCTGTAATATCTCTTTACGAAAGAAACACCATAATCATTACAATTTTTATGTTATCGAAGAAGATACGTTTCCAACATTTGACAAAAAGATGTTTGGTCTAAGTTTTTGCATCTTGAGATTAAAAAGAAACTACGGGAGTTTGGAAACATTTGATTATCTGAGCCTAGTATCAATCTAGTCGCCGTGCTTTTGAGTAACGTTACATGTCTGAGATGTAGTATTCATCAATTTTTAGAGACGAAGACGCGTGGCGCCAACACACAGAGCGGGCTGCTGTGATCTGAGTCGTTAGTTAGAGCCCTGGTGATCAGAGGATACATCTACAGAGGGAAGAATGATGATGGTGATGGAGAAGTGAACACTTATCCACGATGAGAGCGCTTATCCACGATGAGAGCGCGTGACTGGCACGTGCGTGACTGGCACGTGACTCACATTTCCGCCGCATCCTCTTTATCAGAAACCCATCAAGCAAATGTCAAGAGTGATGTCTGTCCTTTTGCCATGACCTATGAAACAAGGCAGATGTTATTGTTGTTTTTGATGGTGGTGTATTGTGCAGAATCTGAAATATCTCAAAATTTCGCATGTTTTTGTAATATCAAAGTACAATATCCCTTTTGTTACAAATTCAAAACTTGATACTATGATCATGATAACCTACCAGATTGTTGTCCTGCTCAGCCGGACAGGGCGGACTGGGCACGTTAAACACAGACGGGTCCTTGATCGCGTAAGTGATGTTGGAGAACTCATCGGACCGATAGAACGGTGCTGGGAGTAAGGAAACAAGGCATAACTAACACACACATGTATGTAGATAGTTGAGGAGATGTGTTTAGTTTTTCTGTCACTTGTAACTTTGGTTGAGGACATTATTTGACATAATTGTACCAATTCGACACAAGTGTACACATAGCGATTGAGATAAGAGTTTTAGTGGAGGTATAGGGTCGTGTAACTCCATTTAAGTGTTAGTTTAACAATATCTGGAACGTACTTCCGGAGAATGTCCCCGAGCCCACTTCGCTGACGTAGACACAGGTGTCCCTAGTGACGGTGATGACCGCGGTGACGGGTGGGTAGTGTACTTTATAACTCCACTTGTCCAGCACCATGCCGCCCGGACCGCCGTACACAACAGAGCCCACAAACGTGGCGTTAGCTGGAACATGAACAACATGCTTTGGTCACTGGATAACAAATGTACACAACGGAGTGTTTAGCCCCCCTTTCAAATGCGATGCGATGCGCTCTCACTGCGACCTAAATAGGATATGTATATCCTTCACTTTCACACTGGGAATATCATACAAAACGTATAAAAGTGTGACTGAAATACAACAGAACACAGAAAGTGAAAAAGATTCGATCTTTTCCATACAATTCGTTATTCTGTTAGCATTACATGTAACGGTGAAAATTTTGATGCAGAAGGGCCAAATGATCTTAAAACATTGTGGGGTCATACTCACTTTTTTCCTCAAGATTCTTTCAATGGATAAGAGCTTTGTCAACTGTCACCTCTACCTGCGATAACCAGGCACAACAAAATTCCCCCACCTACCCGGAATGCAGTTCAGTTCCTTATTCGGCACTTTTGAAGCAGTACACAGCCCCTCAGATGTGATGGCGTACTGGATCATCTAATACAACACAAGTAGTGAATTGATCATATTCGTACAGATGTAATTGCATTCGCACAATACTCTACGGATATTGACACCCTGTCCTTCCCTACCTCATTTTTCCTTTATACATTCCTTCCTTATTTTTCTTCCTCCCTCGCTCCTTCCTCTTCCTTCCTCCCATCCCCTCTCATTCTTTATTACTTCTTTCTTTCCTTCCTTCTTTCTTTCTTTCTTTCTTTCTTCCTTCTTTCTATCACTTCATTTTATCTCTTTATATGCTGTACATGCCATACTGCCGCATGTTATACTGAGCTAGCTTCCATACCTTAGTGAAGTCTTAGTGAATCCTGTACTTCATATCAACGTCCTGCAGGGCGAATCTGTCCACAGAGAAATCGTACGAGGCTGACATAAGAGAAGACTTCATGCCTGCAAAAAAAATCACAACAAGGCTTTTCTTAGCGTGATCACTGTCAATTTCACGATTTTCGGCTTTTCTGCATGATTTCTAAATCACCTTTAATAACGATGAGATCCCGAGCTTAATAACGATGATGTTAATGTCATATTCAAGTGATGCTGTCCTATTGTTTTTTTGCCAAGCGTATTCGTGTTCACATGAAACATCACCATTGTTAACCTTTTATGAGGTTCAACATTTCTACGAGTTTGGTTATCTAATGTATAGGTATTGACAAGAATTCAAACAAAACAAGCTTGTTGTGCCTAACGTGTGGTACTGAAACAGAAAAATGAGAACAGGGTAATTAAGCCTGGCTTACCTGACGAGTCGATCTGAACAGTCGCCATCATGCCCTCCCATACCTTAGGGAAACAGCAGCGGGGCGGGATGTCTGCACATATCACCAACAGTATGGCTACACACATAGAGTGAATTTCTTGACAAAAGATAACACAAACATGTCCATTTCAAACATTACTGCTCTGTTCATTATTTTTTGGCCATGAACCAATGTTTACATTCTGCATTATTTTTAGAAATTCGGATGCAGATCATTCCAACCTCCGTACCTCCCAGTCTTAACTTAAAACTCATTCCGGGAACAAACTTGGACCCATGCAGTTAGGAACAAACTCGAACACACATCAAAACAAGCAAACAAACCGAAAACCAATGCCTCCGTTTTTTTTACGTAGGTAAAAATACGTCCCATGTACCCTGGGTAACGTGTTTGGTTACACAACTATGGAATTACGAGCTATAAATCTGATCAGACATATTAAACCAAATACTCTTCAACCATTCGTAGTCAGATTCGTAGCGTTGGGAAAACGACAGCTTAAGAGACTAGTATTATTCAGGATCGCCATCGCCGTTTGCGTCTTCCATACTCGTACAGCAGCCTCCCAATTGGTAAGGGAAACCACTGAAATGGTTATCATTCGTAGCGTTGGGAAGAAATACACCAGGCTTATCAGAGCGTATCAGACCTAGAGTGTAATCTTTATTTGCTGAAATGTCTACTCTTCCACCTTCCTAGACCTGAACCCACAGTGAGAGCAAGATAAAAGCTCCTTGGTGAGAGTGAATGGATTTGAGAGAAAACCACCTCAAAGCCTTACCTGCTAATGCAACGAAGATTCGCATGTTGCCTATATGTCGCATTCACACCTTTGGCAAGTGTCGCCAGAGTGGAATCAGCTATGCCCAGAACCTGTTTTTCTACTCGGAACAGGTGATCTGGGGCTGGACTCTGGAGTGACCCTTTTTTGCACCGTGCTGTCTGCGGCTCTGGTCCTGCTGTCTTCAATCAGATTGGAGAGGGGACGGCTGGCATCGTACGTTTATGTTTTGGAACTGCTGTTACGGCACGCATTTACTGTACTAGTATTACATTTATATATTTGCTCATCTGCAAGCAGAGGATGGTGGGGAAAATTATTACCTTTTTGTCATATGCCTCGTTTCCTTTCCGCACCACCAAACATATGTACGGAAGGGGGTGCGGAAAGAAAACGAAGCTTATGAAAGAAGGTAAAAAATTTTCCACCAACCTCTGCTTGCACAGATTAGCTAATTCGACCTATCTTGACATGAAAACAAGAATCACAGCCATACTCTTCAAGTTCCTAGTAAAGCGTTTATTTGAGAATAGAACTAACGCATCATTTCAAACCAAGTGACCACATTTTACAACTTTTAGGTGCATTCCTCTACTACCTATATTCCCAGCAAGTATACATACTTTGGCAACATTAAAATTCCGCATTACCGCATGCTTTCAAACATCATGTATGATTGAGTTACTTCCTTGTGGTGCCACCTCTGACTCACAGACCCACGAAGAACGAAGTTTTCCCCGTCACCATGTTCTATAAAATAATTGATAAATGTCATGTAAGCTCAGAAGTAAGAATAATGCCTTGCCAAAAAATCATTCACGGAAATGGCTGTCTGCTAGTGCTCAGCTCATGAACGATGCACTGAATAGAAACAGAAAGAAGTGACATACTTACTTTCAACCAAATTCGCAAATAGTCAGAAATAATACATGATTGTGTTCAAAGGATTACTTAACTCATGTATCATGGAGATTAGCTTTATAGAATTGTAGGTATGCAACTGTAGATGTCATACTTTGCGCCTTGTACAATTTTTCTGCAATGAAATTATCATTGAATTATTTGACGGCTTTGATAGATGAGTGGTGCATGGAAATGACCAAGAAAGCGGAGGAAGATGGTGATATGATGACAGTTAACAGACTAGTCTCTAGCTCTGTAAGCGATCTGTTCATTGTATTGATACTTGACAATAATACACCTACCAGATCCTGCTCAGCCGGACAGGGCGGACTGGGCACGTTAAACACAGACGGGTCCTTGCGTAAGTGATGTTGGAGAACTCAATGGCTTGCCATAACGGTCCTGGAAATATGCAGTGGAGTGAGTAAAAGACAATTCTATTACGTATACCTTACGTTCAAGGCAAGTATATATGAATACCAATCCGTATTAGTAGAATTGTAAATTGTCCTAGGACAGATCGCAATCAAAGCAAAATAGATTCTATCGCACTGTACTAATGTATAGCAGAATTGAGTATTGTCCTTTGTCCCGATTCCAATCTGTCCTATAGCAATTGTCCTGAAGCCCAGTCTCTACTGTGAGACATTACAAGTGTGTGCGTGTGTGCAGCGTGTGCGTGCGTGTATCTGTGTCTGCGTGTGTATACTGGTGTGTGAATGATATGTACGAAATACATGTCCAATTAATTCAATACCTGACGCTTGTGTGACCGTAAGTTTCTAACACTTGATGCTAAGTTTCTAACGCTTGATACGAAGTTCGAAAAGAACCCGGAAATGTTTACCATATATCTTTAAATTTGTCTTGGCGACAGTTACCACGTGTATCCTCATTTAGTCAAATCAGACTGAAGCTTAACTCTTCGACCAAACTACGATGCAACGAACAAGGCTAACATACCTGAACTTATCGTACCCATGATCACCTCGTTCACGACGACGCACGTGTCTCTGGTGACGGCCAGGTACACATCTAAGGGCTCCAGTCCCATTATCTTCAGCGCCCACTTGTCCAGCACCATGCCGTGTGGCCCGCCGTACACAACTGTCTCTATGAACGTGGCGTTGTCTGAAACATAAAGGAAAGTGTTTAAGTACTAGCACGTCGTCTACTTGTTGGCATGATAATCTAAAACATTTTAAATGCCTAAATACAGATCATTTTTATTTCTTCTCTTATGAATTTCAAGTCTTTTATATATGTGTGAACTGTGAATAGAATATTGCGGTGGTGCCATGCGGATAGGCTAGTGGACACGAGACCAAGAGGTCACAAGTTCGATTCCTGCTTTTCCAGCTGGTTATAATGTTCGTAAGACGTTGCAATTGTATCATTGGGAAAGGCACTTTACTCAAAAGCATGACTTTACTCACTCCACGAAGGGGTGAAATTGGTTCGGTTGGGGAAGTAAAAGGCGGTGGCAGGAATACCGCGCACTAGATACAGTGGATACCAACCCTGTAGCTACAGTCTCAAAAAGCTATTCATGTTCAGTACCTTTTCAGAATGTTGACTTCAATCGCACTGTATGCCAACTTACGGTCAGATCATACACATTCCGAAGTCGTAAGCCGCCGGCCGTACGGCGTTGAAGCTAAGACAGCATGTTTCGTTAGGGTATAGCTGAATTTTTTGACACACTAAAAGCTGCTTACAGGATCATTAAGAATGCTCTCACTTAGGTTTTCGATCGTACGCCCACGGGTACGACCGGGCCCTTACCAGGAATGCAACCCAGCATCTCACTCGGTTGCTTTAAAGTTGTGCACTTCCCGTCAGGTGTGATGACGTACTGGGTCATCTGAGTTAAGCACATTGAATAGTTTTATTGCAATCGGTAGAGATAGTGTCTTTTTAGCCTGTACACAATCTCTCGCTGGCTAGGGTTGAAAGTATATCAAAGAATGTGTAGAATTTAGAAATTCCTTCAATGATTGTAAAAGCCTCCAACGATTGTAAGAAACCTTATCCCATACTACAACTCCTGTATTAGTTAGATAAACCTTACGTTAAGCTATAGAACTGTAGTTATGTAGATGCCATACTTTGCACCTTGTACAATTGTTGTGCAATAAAGTTATATTATTAAAACTGATAACCACCTGGGGGGGGGGGGAACTGTCGGGATATAGTCAGGCTAACTGCCTTTATACATCATAGATTGTTTCAGATGCACAACATATCCTAACAATACCCTCAATCTGCGATCAAACGACGATCGTGCAACATCCATCCATTCAGTCAGTAAGTCAGTCAGTGCAGCCATTCATTCGTCAGTATCCATCTATCCATCAATCCACCCACCCATCCATTTAGTCAGATCAGCCAGTATTCCGTCATTCATTCGTTCATTCATATCATACCTTGTTGTAGTCTCCAACAACCCTAAACTTGTTGTGGATCTCTTGCATAGCGACTTTCTTGATAGAGATATCGTAGGACATAACCATCGTGGACGTTGTCATTGAGCCTAACGGACGTGTAAAAAAAGGGACACGATTTAGTATGGGCTAGAATTTCTGACATGTGGTTAGAGGTACTGTTACCACTGAAATTTGTCTGTGTGTAATTGTTGTTTATCATTAGTTATTTTGGCTCGAAACATGCGCCTGGCGATTTTGAACATATCGTGAGACTTAGTAACAGCATAGAGTGTGCGCAATAGCTTCAACAAAAGCGAGTTCTGAAAAGCAATACAACAACCGCGTATGACTAAGACTATATATACAGTTGTATGGATCGGGAAATCTACTCCAGCCGATTGAACCGTGATGGGGGGAGGTACAAACTCAGTCACGTTTTGGACCTTCTTCTTCATACTGGAGCAGCGACACCTAGCTGCAGTACGAAGTAAAGCCAGTCGGTAGTGTCCAGAGGGAAGTGACAGGCGGTCACGTCGGCAGGTGATTAAATGCTAGTACGAATAACTTTGTTAATCATTATGGAACTGACCTTGCGGCCCAGTCTGCGCTGTCACCATCATGCCCTCCCATGTCTTAGCGAAGCAACAGCGGGGCGGGACGTCCACATTCTCCGCACACACCACCACAAGTAAGGCTTCAGGACATAACATAAGACACGGAAACAAACAATAATTTGGTCATAACCTGATATCCCGAGTCTATCGTGGATTGAGTGGGCTCCCTTCGGTGTTACAGGATCTCTCCGCCGCCCGGGTCAACTATGGTAGTTCGGTAGTAAAACTGCTACTCATAATCATGATATGAATATTATCTACTTACTGGAAGATAAGTATCCAAGCAATATAGTCATAAAGACGTACGAATGGTAAAAAAAAAACACTCTCCGAATGTAACTTCCTCACGTCGCATGTGAACAATGATGTTGTTGTTTTTCACTGCCCACCTTGTTCCCTCTGCTTCATGCCTACCACTACGCTTACCTGCGATTACAACAGTGATCCGCATATTCCCTTGTTGTGTCCCTCTCGTGCCCGTAACGTTATAGGTCTGGTCTGTCACAGGAAAATCTGACCAGCTTTGGCCACACGGTGTTTTTATACCTGCCTGGATCTTGTCCTGCTGAGTATGAGCATCGACCCCAAAAAGGGAATAAGTCACCGTTTGTTTACACTTGAAGCACTAACATGATACAAACACGCATGCGTGTGTCTCGTGATCGTGGCTCAGTTTACAGAGTAGTTTTGTCACATGTTATCGTGGACTGAATGATGTAAGCTTTCCACGACCTCTTTGATTTGACACCGGGCATCTAAGGACAATTCAATTCAACTCAAGAGGTGTAAAAAAAATTCTGGATAAGATCTCAATTAAGTGGAGGTTTGTAACATTCAAAGTACAATATCCCTTTTGTTACAAACTCCATAGAAAAGATTGATACTATGACAATGATAAACCTATTGCTACCAGACTGTTGTCCTGATCAGACGCGCATTTACTAGTATTACATTTATATATGAAGATATAAGAATATAAAGAACGAAAAGACAAACCACTTGATGTTCACTGGCCAGACAAACCAATTAAGTGTATAGGTGTACACTTAGGACAAGGAAAAATGCGAAGAACTAGATTTTGATGAAATTTCACGAAAATGGATAACCTACTTAAAGTTTGGTCAGGAAGAAACTTAACTCTAATAGAGAGAATACTCATATATAAGTGCCTTGCTGTTTCAAAACTAATTTACAACTGCTCTGTTCTTGCAACACCACCGAATTTAAAAATGATGGATTTTGCTAGCATGGTTAAGGCATTACGAGCTAGCTGGGTAGAGAGAATCTGCACGACACAAGCGTTAGAGTCCCACTTCCTCCAGTTTGGAGGAGCTTTCATCTTTAAAGGCAACTTTTCAATTAAAACTCTGAAACTTGGAAATATGCCTACCTTTTACATAAAGATACTTGAAGCCTGGGAAGAATTGAACTCACATCGCCCTCAAACTTCAATGGAAATTAAACAAGAGTTTTTATGGAATAATCAGTACATTTTATTATTACAAGAAAGAAAATCTGTTTTTTGGAAGGAAATGTATAAGACATTATTGATGAAGAGGGAAATATTCTAACTCCAAAAGCTATTATGAGGGAATTCGGATTTGAATTCAATGCGTCCGACATCCTCAGATATTATGGTCTTTACTCCTTTATTAATAATTCCTCCCGGGTGGAAAAGAGCGTTAATAAACCTCTTAAATAGTAAATCCTATGTCAGATCGTCACGCAGCTACAAATGCAAACAATTATATCAGCTCTTCGTAAATAAAATAGTGAAACCACCTTCAACGCAAGATGAAATTATTCGATGTTTACAGGATGAGGAGGACATAAAAAAGTCTATATGCTACCATACATATGCTCACAAGAATCCAAAATGCAGTACTTTCAGTACAAAATTATACACTGGTTCTTGACCACCAATGCATATTTAAAAAAGGAAAAAATTAAAGACTCTGACCAATGCCCATATTGCGAAGAAAAGCAGACAATAGTACATCTATTCGCGGAATGCCACACCCCCAAAACTTTCTGGAAAGAGTTCACTGACAGGTGGAAAAAATAAAATCAGAATCCCGTAGGTCTCACCAACAAAGACATTATTTATGGTCACTTGTCCCACCTTCAAAACAATAAAACATTGAACAGGTGTATCCTACAGGCCAAATATTACCTTTTCTGCACCGCCATTAGCAATGCTTACCGGTATACCCCATGTTCCATGCTGTAAAACATAGACTGCTATAGTATGATTAAGGTATAATTGTTAGTCGTTTCAAAGTGATGTAAGTGTCTAGGAAGTCGAGAGCCAATTGTAAAGTTTTATATTTATGTATCTGTTGTAGTCGGAGATGTACATAGAATTGTAAATGTAACAACGCAACGTCCAGGATTTAGAGAGCCAATTGTTAACTTCTATACTTATGTATCTGCTGTAGTCATTTAGTCATGAAGTTGTACATGTAAATGCCACAATGTGTATAATTATTGATATTTTTAAATAATGGGCAATTTTGTTGACTCTAAACAACATTTTTTTTAATCATATATTTGCTCATCTACAAGCAGGGGTTGGTGGGGGAAATTGTTACCTTCTTGCCATATGCCTCGTTCCTTTCCGCATCCCCTAATGTACGGAGAGGGCTGCGGAAAAAAAACTAGGCATATAGAAAAAAACTAACGATTTTCCACCAGCCTCTACTTGCACAGATTAGCTAATTCGACCTATCTTGACATAAAAACAAGAGTCAGAGCCGTTCTCATCAAGTTCCTAATAAAGTGTTTATTTGAGAATAGAACTAGCAAGCGTCACTTCATATCAAGTGACCACCTTTTTACAACTTTTAGGTGCATTTTCTACTAGCCTATGTTCCCAGCAGGTATACACATACTTTGTCAACCATGAAATACCGCAATGCTGCATGCTTCCATAGTACATCCAGAATGGAGTACATGTCTTGCCGTGCCG
The DNA here is from genome assembly GCF_000003815.2 of Branchiostoma floridae. NCBI lineage: Eukaryota > Metazoa > Chordata > Leptocardii > Amphioxiformes > Branchiostomatidae > Branchiostoma > Branchiostoma floridae. The sequence goes on along the minus strand of NC_049981.1, from coordinate 23,531,327 downwards.
CCTCTGACTCACAGACCCATGAAGAATGAAGTTTTCCCCGTCACCATGTTCTATATAAAAGATTTGATAAATGTATGATGAACATGTATCTGGCAGTGCTCAGCTCATGAAAGATGCACTGAATAGAAACAGGAAGAACTAACATGGATTATAGACAGCCTCGTACTTAATTTCAGCCAAATTCGCAAATAGTCAGAAATACATGATTGTGCTCAAAGGATTAATTAACCCATGTACCGTGTAGAGTATCTTTATACAATTGTGACTATGCATCTGTGAAATGAAGTTATCATTGAATCTTTTGAGGGCTTTGATAGATGAGTACATGGAGTAGTGCATGGAAATGACCAAGGAAGCGGAGAAAGATGGTGATATGATGAAAATTGTTTCATTGATACTTGACAATAATACACCTACCAGATCCTGATCAGCCGGACAGGGCGGACTGGGGACGTTAAACACAGACGGGTCCTTGATAGCGTAAGTGATGTTGGAGAACTCAATGGCTTGCCATAACGGTCCTGGAAATATCCAGTTGTGTGAATAAAAGACAATTCTATTACGTATACCTTACGTTCAAGGCAAGTATATATGGATACCAATCCGTATTAGTAGAATTGTAAATTGTCCTAGGACAGATCCCAATCGCAATCAAAGCAAAATAGATTCTATCGCACTGTACTAAATGTACAGCAGAATTGAGTATCGTCCTTTGTCCCGATTCCAATCTGTCCTATAGCAATTGCCCTTGAATCTCTACTGTGAGACATTACAAGTGGGTGCGTGTGTATACTGGTGTGTGAATGATACGTACAGTATACATGTCCAATTAATTCAATGCATGATGCTTTTGTGACCGTAAGTTTCTAATACTTGATGCTTCAGGATACAAATTTCGAACAGAACCGGCAACTGTTTACCATATATCTTTGTATTGGCGACAGTTACCACGTGTACTCTCATTTATTCAAATCAGACTGAAGCTAAACGCTTCAACCAAACTACGATGCAACGACCATGGCTTGACGTACCTCCACTTATCGTACCCATGATCACTTCGTTGACGAAGACGCACGTATCCCTAGTGACGGCCAGGTACACATCTAAGGGCCCCGGTTCCGTTAACTTCAATGCCCACTTGTCCAGCACCATGCCGTGTGGCCCGCCGTACACGACTGTCTCTATGAACGTGGCGGTGTCTGAAACATGAAGGAATGCGTTGTAAGTACTAGCACACCATATGGTTGTTTACAGGTCACATGATAATCGTAAACGTTTTTCAAATGTCTAAATACAGATCAGTTTCTATATATTTCTTCTCCTCATGAATTTCAAGCCTGGTATCTGTGAATAGAGTATTGTGGTGGTGCCAAGTGGCTAAGCTAGTGGACACGAGATCAAGAGGTCAAGTTCGATTCCTGCTTTCCCTGGTTATAAGTTATAATCAGGGAAAGCAGGAATATAACGTTCGTAAGGCGTTGCAATTGTACCCTTGGGAAAGGCACATAGCATGACTTCACTCAGTCCACCAAGGTGTGACATTGGTTCGGTTGGGGAAGTAAAAGGCGGTGGAAGGAATGCCGCGCACTAGAAACAGTGGATACCAACCCTGTAGCTACAGTCTCAAAAAGCTATTCATGTTCAGTACCTTTTCATAATGTTGAGTTCAATTGCACTGTATGCTAACTTACGGTGAGATCACATTCATCGTTGATCGCCGTACTGCTTTGAATCCAAGAAGTCCTGTTCCGTAAGAAGATAACACACACTAACGGCTGTTACAAGAATCATTCCCTCACTAAGGTTGTAGGATGACCGTACGACCAGGTCCTTACCAGGAATGCAAGTCAGCATCTCACTCGGCAGCTTTGAAGTTGTGCACTTCCCGTCAGGTGTGATGACGTACTGGGTGCTCTGGCGGCGTAATTAAATAGCACATTGAATGCTTTTATTGCAATTGGTAGAGAGTCTAGAGACAGTGTCATTAGCCTGTGTTTACACATCCAATCTCTCGTCGGGCTAGGGTTGATAACCACCTCCCCGGTACGCCTTACATCATTGAACAAAATAATCGATAGATGGTTTCCCCATTTCATTCTTGACAATGTTCAGTAACAAGACAGCTGAATTTTGTACGACAGATGCACAGCATATCCTAACAATACCCTCAATCTGCGAGATCAATCGACGATCGTACAACATCCATTCATTCAGTCAGTCAGTCAGTCATAAGTCAGTACTCGGGGCCAAGTTCATCCATCTATCCATCCATCCACCCATTCAGTCAGATCAGCCAGTCATTTCTTCATTCATTCATTCATTCATTCATTCATTCATTCATTCATTCATTCATTCATTCATTCATTCATTCATTCATTCATTCATTCATTCATTCATTCATTCATTCATTCATTCATTCATTCATTCATTCATTCATTCATTCATTCATTCATAAAATACCTTGTTGTAGTCTGCAACAACCCTAAACTTGTTGTTCATCTCTTGCAGGGCGAATTTCTTAATGGAGATATCGTAGGACATTACCATCATGGACGTTGTCATTGAACCTAACGCACATGTAGAAAAAAGAAGCTTAAATGGCATGATTTAGCTTGCGCTAGAATTTCTGACATGTGTTTGGAGGTACATGTATTGTTACCACAGAAATTTGTCTGTGTGTAATTGTTGTTGATCATTATCTATTTTGGCTTGAAACGTGCATGGCGATTTTGAACACATCATGAGACTTAATAGTAACTGCATAGAGTGTACGCAATGTCTTCAACAAAAGCAAGTTTTGAAAAGCAATAGAGCAACCGCGCAAGGACGTATTATACAGTTGTATGGATCAAGAAAATCCACTTCAACGTGCACGTGATGAGGGGAGGCACAAACTCAGTCACGTTTAGGCCCGCATTATTCACACTGAAGCAGCGACACCTAGCTACAGTACGAAGTAAAGCCAGTCGGTAGTGTCCAGAGGGAAGTGACAGGCGGTCACGTTGGCAGGTGATTAAAAGCTAATTTTGTGCGAAGAACTTTGTTAATTATTACCCATACATATGGAACTGACCTTGCGACCCGGCAGTCTGCGCTGTCGCCATCGTGCCCTCCCATGTCTTAGCGAAGCAACAGCGGGGCGGGACGTCCACATTCTCCGCACACACCACCACAAGTAAGGCTTCAGGCCATAACATAAGACACGGAAACAAACAATAATTTGGTCATAACCTGATATCCAGTCTACTAGTGGGTTGGTCGGGCTTTCTTGGTGCTACAGGATCTCTCCTCCGCCCGGGTCAACTCAGGTCAAACTACTGCCATAGAGCCCCCAGTCCACGGACTGGATACACAAGGTTACTTGGTTATGGAGCAATACAACAACAGCAACCCTATAAAGTATGATGTTAGTTTTATAATTTCAGTATGATTTGTTTTCCATTTGTCTTTTTTATATTGATCGCTTATGTCTGGGACTTCCCCCCAGGTTCACATTTAAAACGCCAGTACTACGGGCGATATGTTCCCATGTGAAATAGATTGCATAAACAATACAATACAAAGATCGTTTTCATCCTATATGTCAATTATAATCATGATATGACTATTATCTACATATTGAAATACATAGTATTCGGTATAGTCATAAAGACGAACGAATGGTAAAAGAAAACACTCTCCGAATGTAACTTCCGAAGTCACGTAGTATATATATGTGAACAATGATGTTGTTTTTCACTGTCCACCTTGTTCCCTCCGCTTCCCACATATAACTCTACTCTTACCTGCGATTACAACAATGATCGGCATATTCCTCTGTTGTGTCCCTCTCGTGCCTGTTATAGGTCTGGTCTGTCACTGGCAGGAAAATCTGACCACTTTGGCCACACGGTGTTTTTATACCTGCCCGGGTCTTGTCCTGCTGAGTATGAGCAAGGTGGTTAAAAAGGGAATGAGTCACCGTTTGTTTACACTTGAAGCACTAACATATATACAAGCACTCCTGTGCGCGTCGCGTGATTGTGGCTCAGTTTACAGAGTAGTTTTGTCACATGTTATCGCTGAGTGAATGATGTCAGCTTTGCACGACCTCTTTAATTTGACACCGGGCATCTAAGGACAAGGGACTCGAGAGTTGTAAAAAAATTCTGGATAAGATCTGTAGACGAAGGGAAGGAATCCGATGTAAGATTGGGACGATGTTCCGAGTCCAGTTACATGTACATCTACTTGTATGAACGTACAAGACCGCAGCAAGTCCAGGATAAACGATACGAAAACCGGACGTCCTGCTGCCGTACCGAGGTCGGCCTACGAGACCTTGACCTTTGCCAATAACTATACATTTAAGGTTGAGCTAACCATGAATTAAATTAATTTATAAAGTATAAACTTCCAGGCCAGTTGGAGGAAAGCTGATAATGCTTGCACGTACTACATGCGATGACCATACGTGTAATTTGTTGCATTTTAGCACCAAACCAGTAGTGGCCAGTCGTTTGTAACCTGGAATCCATACTTTTGCCGGGACGCATACAGGTCAGCTGTTCGGCACCAGGTCCAACATCCATGTGCCCTTGAGGAAACCCCATCGTATTTTTCAAGCAGAGGTTCGGGGTCAAGGGGGATTATTAGAAGTGACCGGGGTCGCGCGCTGTTCCCTAGCCGACTGTACTTCTATGGCCGACTTACTCATCTGTTTGTTCCATTTCTATCATCGGGTTTTTCTAGCGACCTATGGAGTCTTGTAGAGACTAGATTTTTACCGGCACTCTCCCCTCAGGAGGGCGAGCCGGCCAGTATCATACGGTAAAATTACCGGCCACTACCCCTCTACCCAACCTCTGCTTGGAGAATAGCCCCGTTAGGCCGTCCCCCAACACACCTACTCTGAAGTTCGGGCTCGTCGTTTGTCGCTTGTCGTGCCTTTTCTATGCTGCCCCGTTTTCTTCGAGGCCATTTGGTCGCCGGTGGACATGAAGAAAACACGTCAAACTGATAGAACCCCAACAAAAACACATTACCCGGAGCCGAACCTCATGATAAGCTCGGACAGTACACACTGAGGCCCGCCTCCCAGCTTTTACTATTAATTGAATTCAAGAGTTAAAACCACCCGGTAGGATTAGAAGACCAGGTGGTGATAGAATATATTACAGTGCCGGGAATGCAACCCTCGGAGAGAATAGTGACCAGGTTAGCCGTCCAATCATGTTTTGATTTGAGCCACAGGGTAAACAGGAATGGCCACCATAAAGCTTGCAACAATAGAGTCCCTTCTAAAATGTCACCAGTAACTCAATAATCTTATTGACTAAACGTCGTGAATAGAAAACGTAAACCGAGTCGCCTGTGAGTAACATTGCCTCCTGGCAATAGGTCTTTCTTAATAGCAGGGAAGATTACTGCTACAGAATTACAGTGAAGGAATGGTATTTTACCGTTTTTGCAACGTTTAGGAAACAAACTAATCCGCACTCACTTTTTAAGTTAATAGAAAATATAGTAAATTGTGCAGTTTGGGTGTTGAGCTGGTGGAAGATCTATTTCGCTCAAATATTTGCTTCAGTTGGTACCCTGATACAGAACAGTGACATCTTTCCTCCTGCTAAGGGCGTTGCAGTAGTGAATCCTACCCGACCACCTCGTTCCCCGCCGCTCAATGGTCTCCAAGACAACACCTGTTTGAGACCAAAACTTGTCTTACCGGCTTGTATAAACGTCCAGACTGGTTGCCAAAATCCCAGTTTGGATAGGAGTGTTTGGTTGGAAACACACGTCCCCACACATAACAAGTCCGGCAAGATGGATACAATGAGCAATATAACAAGGTAAGAAGTTTGTTGTGGGCCTTGTGTAGTGTCGGTAAGGGTAAAATTGCCGTTGTGTGCAGATTTGATTGAATTATATGTACACAAAGCCAATGGAAAGCCAAAGAAAACGATTCATAGTTTGCACACTATAAGTACATGCCAACTAGATAACTGACCCATTGGTATTTGTTAGGAGTTAGATCTGGGCTATCATGATAGAGAGGAGAGTAAGCAGTTTTCACGGTAGACTAGCAACAAGGAAGATTTTATCTAAACAAACAAACCCTAGGCCGTCCCGACTTAGATATGATGAAAGCATGCTTTTCATAAGACTATTCAACTCCATAAGCCCATAAAACTATATACACGCGTCATAATTATTCATTAAAGTGCCTAATAATCATTTTCACGGATCCTAGAACCCTAGTTTTCAACTTGATGTTGATGCCAAGCACTTAAGTTCATCACACTGATAAAATGTATACGTTTGTGATGGCGTGTTTAGCTTGTTAATGAAAGGTGACTTTCCTCTTATATTATAGGGCCGACCACGGTTCTGAGAATGAATTCGTAGCACGCCAGTGAAGTACAACAACTCTTGTAAAAGTACTGGCTTCATACACCAGCGGCGGATTTTAGTGTTGCCAACCTCACTGAAATGTTGTGGGAACAAGCTGTTGTGTTCTAAATTATTTTGAAGAATATATCTTGTCGCTAGGGCCCACTTGCAGCCAAGCCGTTCAAATACTTACTAGCGTTTACAGGTGGTTTAGACCACGAGTTCCTACCCGGCACCTCTAATGAGCAACATTGTCAAGGAGTTTGTCATCCCGCATGTATATTTGTCATGATTTGTTTGAGATCTGTACGACTAGACCTATCTCCAACATGAAGCCGTATAGTTCTTTTGTTTGTCCTCCAAGCAGATATGGGGCACGTAGGGTTCAGCTCGGTCGTGTTTTTCATTTTTTAGTGGTCAGTTGTTTACTAAATTTTCGCCTACGGAATAAGTTGCGTGAAAATATTTGCATCTATGCATAATATCTATGTATGGTTTGGAAACCTTAAGGCCACAGCAAGTAAATTTTTTGGATGACATCAACGCGCCCATTGATTTTCGCCTGATTTCAGAAAGCAAAATTTCCTCTTCGGGGATGGTCAAATATGTTGTGTTGTAACCTAATAATCATGCTTGGAAGGTGGCCATGAATATAGTTGCAGAAGTGAAACTTGGATAGTTGTAGACTGCCACCAATATGGAATCCATGAATGTAGTTGTCCGCTTGGCAAGTGATACCAGTGTACCGCACTAGTATCACTTTTAATACACATCTGTTCATTGCTTCTTTCATACAAGAATGAATGCCTTGTGAATTGTGATGCCACTTTTGTCACTTCGAATCTTGTTATGAGATAGCGCAAAAGAATGGGTAAAAAAAAAAAGATGGCTAAATTATCAAAATAAACACCATAAACGTGACGTTTATGGTGTTTATTTTGATAATTTAGCCATCTTTTTT
>NC_049981.1:23478917-23523894 GCF_000003815.2 Branchiostoma floridae | reverse complement strand
CTCTGCATGGGATGTCATTCATAAGATTTACTTGCTGTGGCCTAACAAGGAGTATAACGCGAAAATTATCTCGTGGAAGTGAGAAGAAAAATCAGGTAACGTGTCACCCGAAAGAAAATCCGTAAATGGTAACCACGGCATACATACATTTCTTTCGTCATCAAAATATATTGAACATTGATATGCCCGATAGCTGCAGGGAGGCGGACAGGGATTAGCGCCCCTGCCCTTGCTACTCTGGCTACACACCCATACACCCATACAAACACAAAGCAAACTGTAAAGTATAGAAAAGCGACCACCCAAAGCCAAACGACCCGTAACCACGTCCAGAGCCTTCAACCACTTGAAGTTGGACGTTATACGAAGAAGAAGAAGAAGAAGACGATATAGCTAATTTTCTGCAACAGATTCCATTTCCACAGGGCCGGGTCGACCACCTGACCTCGAGTAACCCCAAAGTACTATGCAAAGCATGATGGGAAATATGGCCCACTGAACTTGCGCAGAACACTATTGGGAAATACCAAAATTATGGTAGGGGGCACAAAACTCCCATTAGAAATATGTTTTCAAACATACCTCAGCTATCTTTTATATTATTGAATATAAAAAATAAAATATTATTTAGTAGAAGTAAGAATAGATTGAAATTTTACTGTATGGTTATCTGAAATGATACATTTCTCCCTTGTTTGAGTGTTGGTATGTGCCAGAATCTGTCCCAAACAGAGTTCTCCAGTCCTAGCAACGGGGTACGCTGTGTTGATGTACAGTACACTAACCCTCCTTCCCTGAAACTTTCCCCGCCTTAGCGAGACAACAACGACCCAGCCTAGCACGTCTAAAGGCGCAATGCAGGCCCAGGATCAGCTAGAAGTGTCCATGGACCCTCCCCAGATCTATGTGGAGCGGACTTTGGCACTCATCAAGCCAGATGCCATCGACAAGGCTGAGGAGATAGAAGATATTATCCTGAGATCTGGGTTCACCATTCTACAGGTATAAAATGATCCTAAACGGTTGATTAGGTGATATATAAGACATATAAGACATTCCAAGGCCCCATGAAAATATAATGTATTACTTATACAGTTTGGTATATGTTTAAGGTCACCTACAAGAAATATTTTGAGGTTGTATAATTTGTCACCTACAACTTGTAGTACAAGAAATATTTTGAGGTTACATAAGTCTAACGACGAAAACAAAATAGAGACAGAAGGTAGGGAAAAGTCAAGGCTCTTTCTTCAAGATTTTATTACTATGGGTGCATACACATCACAAAATAGTTAATCTGAATTCATAAAGATTATATTTGATCAAAGACATAATGTCACATAGTACTAGTAGCACAGTAAACCAATTCAAAAACCAACTAGACAAATACTGGAGCCATCTGATGTATGAGCATGCCTAGGCTGACCTGAATTGACAAGATCAGTTTACTACAGGAGTCTAATCCTCCCTCGACTGAAGATGGTACTAGTAGTAGTATGCAGGTCCTTGATTTGATATGCCCTTTTCAAGTACACTTTATGGCGGAATAATTATTAGCTCCAAAATATTCACTCTTTGCTTCAATTCTTCCCTGTACAGAAAAGAAAAGTCCACCTAACCCCAGAGCAGGCCAGTGACTTCTACGCGGAACACTACGGGAAGATGTTCTTCCCCAGTCTGGTGGGGTACATGAGCAGTGGGCCCATTGTGGCCATGGTCCTGGCACGGGACAAGTGTATAGGCTACTGGAGAGACCTGATCGGACCCACCAACACGTACAAGGCCAGGGAGACACATCCCGACAGGTACGCATTGTTTAAGTGAATGGTTCAGTATGCATTCTTCCAATGGATATTATGTACTAATTAATATGTAGCCTGGATCCAGACCCCAGTTGATCTCAAAAATTTTTGAGATCATTTTGGGTCTGGTATCCAGGCTACTGGATATGGCACCAAGAGCATGAAACAATATAAACATTGAAGTGTTCACAGTGGTTTTATACTCTGACCGCAAAGTATGACCTTTGCGTTTGTAATACGTAACATACTACGGAATTGTTTCCACAGTGAGTCGCAAATACTACGAATTATCCCTTTCCCTCCTACCATGTAATAGAGTATTTTAACCAAGTTGCAAAAGTAAATACATTTACACAGAAGACAAAAATGTGGCACCCGCAGCTTTCAGTCATGGGTATGCCATCTTACTGTGCTACAGAGTATGGCTTCAGAGACTTGATTTTTCCTAAACAACATGGAAGTGAAGTTAAGTTTGTAGCATGCATGTGTGTGCTTGACATAGACGGATGAGGTCTGCCATCACTGCCTATGTATCTAGTTAATACCAAAGCTTTGATGGCTTTGTATACCATAGCACAATATTGCCCAGGATTGAGCATAGGATTGAGCATGTCTGACTTTTTATTTCCAACTGTAGTCTACGTGCAATCTACGGAACAGATGACCAGAGGAACGCTGTGCATGGTAGTGACAGTTATTCGTCATCGGAGAGGGAGGTTCGCTTCATGTTCCCAGACAGTGAGTATAGACGTCATGCTAGCATCCACTATACTGTTACTGAAGAGCATTTTTTCAGTGACATCAACCACAGTGTCCACAGCCATGATGGTGTACCTATTTGTATATGTAAGTGAATCATCATAGCTCATTTCTGTACACTTAAAGATGATCTTCTTACTCTCTCAAATAACCAGTTGATGAAACACCAAATTGCAGCATGCTTTAGCTGAGGTCCATCGGAATGCAAAAAGGGACACCAACATGTACATGTAACTGGACTGTTAGTACCTGCTACCTTCATTGATGCTGGCATTGATTATGCAAAGTTAGTGATATCTATGTATATTACTTAGTGCTATTCTGATACTCCATAGTAGCTCTGATAAATTTTAACATACATAATGGAAGGAAAGCAGAGTGCTGATTGTGCCACATAATTGCCAGATCCTTACAAAATAAATATGAATGAAATTAAACAGAATTGCAGGAAGGTATTTACAGATTTAGCTCTTTCTATTGTAGTACACTTAATTGGGATTGTGTATGTACTGCTGTCTCTATCTTTGCTCCTTGCTGAATTTGGAATATCTTGTTTTTTGTAGGTGTGATAGAACCTATCCCAGCAGGCCAGGCAGCGCGGGACTACCTGGCACGGCACGTGAACCCCACCCTCCTCGGGGGACTGACGGAACTCTGCAAACAGAAACCAGAAGACCCTGTGGTAAGAGTCCTGAGTTTTATTCCCAGTATCCCCCCCCCCTTTTCCCTACATGTATTTGGCTGAAAACACTTAAAGCTTATCAAATATGTTGATGATATACTATTGTCTTTGATTGGATTTGGTGTGGCCAATCAGGTACAAAGTTTTAGTCATATGATGCACTATCCTTGGATGATAAAACATGACTATAATCTGAAAAGTTTACTTAAAAGAAATCTGCCCAATGTTTAACAGCTAAATGCAGATGAAATTCTGCCCCCAGATTGGCTAACAATGATCCATTCAGGACGCTGAAATCTTTGTAAGTTGAACTGGATGAGTCTATTACTGGTAAATTTTCAGATCTAGATTAACAATATTTCTATTATTTTCATTGCAGACTTGGCTTGCAGACTGGATGATTGAGAACAACCCCAACAAACCCAAGATAAGGCAGCCGATCATCCAAGAACCCGAGTAGCCCGTTTTGCCTTCCTTACTTTAACATGTTCTAGTTTGGGCACAGGACCAAAACCTAAGAGTTAACTGTTGTAACTTAAACCATTCTTTCAGCCAACATTGTCAGGGCTTATGTTTATGTTTATATTGTCTCTACTGTGATCTGTAAACTTGGTAATCTGTTATTGGACTAATTTTTAAAGATACACTTTGTCATACATGCACTATTTGTTTTTCAAAAATTGCACATACTTGTATCACGTTTTACTGTTACTAGCCATGGATATGTAATGTATCTGTTTGGAACAAAGTTTTAGGATTGTTTTTCAAAAACAAATTTTCCAAATTAATGTTCTGTGTTCGTGTAAGTATGGATAGTGCCTTGTTATGTGCACATCTGTTGAGAGAAAAGGAACCTCTACATCCTTTTAGAGATTGAAGTTGAATAGCACAGTTTTCTTCATGTGCTACCTCTCTCTACGTTCTATTTTCAGACAGTGCATACTGTAAGTGTAGGATCAAACCTTGTTGCCAGTCTGTCATAAATTAAATGCAAGAGACAAGGAAAAATTGTCACAATTTCAATGCCTCGTTCTAGTGGTGTATATAGTACAGAGAAATATCTTAATAATGTTATCTTTACTCCAAGAGATGTAATATTTTGACTGTCAAGTTTGTATTCAGAATTATAAACTTGTTTCAAGCTTCTATGTCCTTCAAGCAAGTGTCCTTAATTGTGTCCCTTATTTAGCCTCAGTAGATTTGAGTTTATTGTCACTCATACCGATTGCTGCGAGACCATAAGATCCAGAGGTTGCCAGTTTGATCCCTGTGTAGATGTTATGTCCTTGGAAAAGGCACTTAACAACTTTTCTCACTCCACCCAGAAGTAAAAATGGTCACCTTACTTCAGTTGAGGAGGAGGAAGGCAGTGGCAGTGAAAGGAGAGTGATGGGCTCTACCCTACACTCACTCACTATCCATGGTTTGATTATACTGCTGCTGGAGTCCCTGACACAGGGGTAGGCAGCAGCTGGCTAGTCTTCACACCATGTTTCCATACGGCTCTGTCTAGTGGGTCAACCCCCGTGAGACCGCACACCTTCATGTCCTTCCTAACACACTCCATCCAAGTTTTTCTCGGTAGAAACAGTGGATGGTAACAAGTTTTTACTGCAGACTCAAATGGCTTACTCTGACAAACATTACTTTTTCTCTCCAATTTTCACATACTAACCCTTAGGTATGCTCCTTGAAGAAGGGATAAAAGCACTCAGTCTGGTATTTTCAACCAACCATATTTTATTTCAACCACACACCAGTGCTGCTAACACAATACTTCATTCATGGGAAATATTGCTTCTCAACCATGTTTGGCTTCAATATACATGTACAGTGTATTACCTTTTTATGGCACCCTAATTTCTAAAATAGTTCCATACACATATATTTTCTTTGTATTTGAAGCTCTCTTTCACTGCATCATTTACATGTACCACCCTAACACAGGTAGAGACAGCAAAGATACCATCAATAAGTAAAATATACTTTTACAATCTAATCTTACTGTTTTGCCACTTGATCTAATAACCTGTCTTTTCTTTATTATATTATATTTTGACAATATATTCAACGTGACCAAATATGTATTCAGGTCATGTGCAAGACTACTTTTTCTGATACACAATTTCTTTCATCTATTTCCAGACGCCTATATCTATAAGTGTACCAATAAAAGGAAAGTTGAATACAGACAGCCAGTCAATATCAGTATCAATAAGACAAACCATTTCAAGTTATATACATTTCACGTCCTCATTTTAGACATGATAAACAGTAAAAGTATTCTCTGTATGTACAACGTTCCATTCTACAAACCAGGAAATAGAGTTCTCTCAAAATATTTACAAAAACTAAGCATTTGAACACAACAGCTTCACACTAAAACAATGTTACATGTGCAGTGACCAAGTTGATGAAAGCTCCTTGCAGTGACCTAAAGAAAGTTATGATATCTAGTACTCCAAAAACAAAACTTGTAGACAGTACAGCTATATGCATTTGTATCAAGAGTAATTACAACTGAAGTTAAATACTTCTCTTGTAAAGTTTCACTTCCAGGTTCAAAACCAATTCAAACTCCTAGCTCTATTTGGCTATTTCTTTTCTCCATTCCTCTAATACGAGGCTTTTTGCTCCCATTCCACTAAAAGTCTATGAAACATACACATTGTGGTGTATACTATGATATAACAGCACAATCTATTTTTCACAAAAAAACAGCTCCTCAGCTCAGCACATTGTCTATGAAACATACATTCACATTACAGTGGTATAGCAAAGCTCTTTTGCTGACTAGCAAAAAGTAATATTTGGTATCGTTTTCATTTCTGCACTGTTTAAGTGTCATCTTGAATACAAACCTGATGCACAACATTTAAGGAAATGGGATCTAACTCAATGGGATCTAACTAAATAACTGCAAGCAAATTAATGTTTACATTCACATAGTCTAGCCTTGCAAACTACTACTCTATTATATTTTTGCTCAAACATCCATACGCATGGTTACCAGCACATGACCAGTCATATTGACCTTGTTGTTTGGAGAAGAAAGAAGAAGAAGAAATAACTCACAGCAAAAACAATAATAACCTTCTGTGATGATAAACATAATATGTTAAGGTAAGCAAAACGGGTCATAGCACTATTTTAACTTTTGAATTCCACATTCAAACATTACAGTGATCTTATCTATCTCACTCCCTAATATAGATTCACTTAATATCAGCTTGCACTCTTTATTTATTAAAGAAATGACACTTTGAAGGGCATAAGTTGGCTCAAATACAACATTTTGCCTTAGACAACTGAGTCAAAACATGATTTGCAGAATAACACCTCACAATCATCTCTTAAAATCAAAAGAATCGTTGGACATGATGGGGCAGCATAAACCACTGTGTAACAGATACTAGTATTATATCATATCAACACCATTCATATACTACATATCTGCCTAATATATGCTTATAAAAGTGTATTTCCATCCCCTATACTACTAGTAGTTACATGCATTATCATCAAACTTTTCAAAGGCAGTCAAGAAAGATCATAAAGTTTACATGCAGAAAGTAGCATTAGTATTCTTGGCAATTTCTTGCACTTCTCTCACGTTGTAGAGAGAAGGGAGTATCCTGCCATTCTTTTCTGCCTGCGCCTGTACACGATATATGTTCCCAGTGTCACGACGATCACAAAAGCTCCGAGTGCACAGCCTACTGCCATCGGCACGATGTTGGCCTTCCAGGACGGTTCTGGGGTCGGGTCCTCGGGGCAGACGTAGGATTTTGCAAAACCGTACCCGCTGACTGAGAATGGCTGGAGGTGCAGGTCTTGCGTGAAGAGAGTGACATCCTTGTTTAGGGTGACGTTGGTCTGCCTCATGCACTGATACGATTGGCCAACACGTGCCTCAAATATCTCCATGTTTGGAGTGGTGATCTTCACCCTTTGGCCCTGCTGTTGGGCAGAGGGAAACCATATGTCGTTGATGAAGTACTCGACAGAAACCTGTGACACACCGAACTTGTCCCCGCTGCCTGGATTGGACGAATTCTGAGGCGACTCCGAAAACGTGAAGGTTATGTTGAACTCTCCAGCGTGAAAGGAAAGACTGAGCTGGGATGTATTCTGTCCACAGACGCCAGTAACGTCGGCGTTAGTTGGTATGCCAATGCACCCTACCGTTGTGGCGTTGTCAGCAGTGATGTAACGTGATCGGAGCTGTAGTGCCATGTCAGCCAGGAGACAGGGGTTACCCTTTGCATCTTTCACCACCCACTTCCCTGGGGGAGGCAGGTGGGGACACAAGGGGGTCATGGTCGGGGCGGGGGTAGGGGGGAGGTCAGCTGGACACCTTTTGGGTGTTCCAAAGTCGCCATGTTGTACGTCGAATGCCTGCACCTGAAGCTGGCTGAGTTTGAGGGTGACGCCATCTTTCAGGGGTACGGATATCTCTGTGTCACATTTGTAGGATTGTCCCGTGCCAGTCATAAACATGTTGATGTGGTCAACTCGAACAATATGCTGCTGGCCAGGGTTGGCTGTGTCTATGAAGAAGGCTGGAAGTTCTCTGTAGGAGAAGAAAATGGAGGATGCACTCCAGGACGTACTTCCTGCCGCCTTCAGGAAGTTGATGGTCAAGTTTGACACGTCCGACCTCAGTTCGATCACACTGTTGTGTTCAGAGCAGGAGCCGTCTGCTGTTGCGTCAGTAGGCAACCACACTGCCGCAGTTCCATTGCTGCCATCATTTGTCAGGTAATGTGCTTCAAACCTGACGGCCATGTAAGCGAGCAGGCAGGTGTCGTTTTCGCTGCGGACGTGCCACTTCCCACGGTGGGTAGGTGGGCTGGCAGTGGTCCCAGGGACTGTTGTGGTGTTCATGATAGGTGAAGCTGTTGTTGTGGGAGCCAATGTGGTGTTGGGTGCGGTTGTCGTGTTCATGGCTGGCGTTGTTGGGACCTTTGTTGTAGGAGCCGGTGTGGTCGGCATGTCCTTCTTGCACTCCAGAGGCTGTCCAAATTTTCCCGCTGTCACATCGAAGGGCTGGACCTGCACCTCGATGAAGAACAGAGTGACATCAACACTTATCTCTTTGGAGTCCTCCGATCGACAAAGGTACGACTGCCCAAGTGGAGCGTAAAACAACCCCAAGTCTCCTTGTGTGTTATTCTGAGCAGCACTTTTACCTTGGAGGGATGCGTTTGGGAAGTTTGTCGAGTCAAACACCCATCCAACAGAGGCGGCAGACACTTCGAACTGTTTGCCATCGTTAGTGAACTCAAGCGACACATTGTAGGTCCCGTTGTTGAAGGCAAACTGTAGCATAGCGGCGGTTACGCCACAGAATCCGCCAACCGTAGTATCAGTGGGAAGGGCAAACCTGGCTACTCCTATCCTTGAATCTGTGGTTCCGTAAAGAATTTGGACAGCGAGTCCCATCTTATACAGCAGGCAGGCTGTGCCATTTGGATACTTCAGACTACCTTGTAGTACAGTAGGGTCATCGTTTGCGTTGAGAAGCGGGCTTTCCCGGGTGGTGGGTCGCGCCGTGGTGTCTGACGTCGGGAGAAAAGTGGGGATTTCCACCTGAGCGATGGCTCCTGCCAGGCACAGGAGAAGGAGAACTGGGCAGATTGTCAGGTTCCGCATGCTGTGGTGTGGTGTTTGGTCCCCTGGCTGTTAGGTTCTCCTGGTTTACATGTACGTGTGAATGTAGTTGGGTCTGTTGTTCAACCTACACAGTAAGTCAGTCACTTCTATCTGTAGAAACTGAAATTTAAAACATTAAGCAAGTTTAGTAACATTGCAATTATGAAGAAACTGCTGATAGAAATAGTAAATTCTAAAATTTGCTAGTTGTGAGATTTGTCTCTACACCTTTCACCATGCAAAAATAGTTACATCATACTAATAATTATTCATACATCTGTTCATGCATCTTGTGATCCGAACTTAATTGACCGTCGTGACATCATGTTTCATGCTACATTTCACCTGGCAGGAATTAGAGTTATGTAATATTTTCGGTTTCAGTTCAGGCTGCAACATCTTTTGCTTTGAACAAGGTTATTTCCACTTCCTTGAGGCCCTATTCTAACATCACTTCTGCTTTTCGAGCCATAACAAAGAAACTGCCCCTTTGTGCGAGGGCGTGTCCCAAAAATGCAGAAGTTCCACCCCACGCATGTATGCACGTGAAGTCGTAATTTACTGCCGAATAGCCGTGTTGCCATTATCAAAATCATGCCATATGTTACACCATGAGATCATGACACCACATCCTTGCGCACGGGCACACTTACCACATATGCCCTGTGAGTAGTTGGTGGGGTCACGTGGTCTTTTGGTTACGTGTGCAACGCATGCCGAGTGCGTGCCGACAGTCGGTGTTTGTCGGTAAATCGCACTTCGGGTACCTTCTGCATCCGTCGGAAATCTCCGTCGGAACATTCGGCACCCACTCGTGCAATCCCGGGTACAACGTACTCAAATGTCGGGTCACACTCGGAACACCAACCCCGGCAGTTCAGCCCGGGCGATCCGACAACAATACCTTGGCCTACCGCCTATGGACTGACTTCACTCTTGGACCTCTCTCTCATTTTCTCCAAGACTTACGAACTTAAGGTTTTCGGCGTCATATTCGTAACAAATCTACCTACCTGTGATATTAATCTGATTTTTGTTAAGACTTGGAGAATTTTTTCTAAATTATCTCAAAGTTACGACATACAAAAATGGGGAACGTATCATGAAAGTGCCTCTGTTTTGGCCAATTTTCTACAAGTTTTCGCCAGAGAAAGATATGGTGCCTTCCTTTTACGCCCCTCTAAGCTTTCCACATAAAACGCAATTGACGGCACATGTTTGGACATGTTTGAGAGGCAAGATTTCGCAGGAATTTTGAATCGGCAAATCGAGCCGCCATTTTCCTAAGTGCCGCACATGAGGTGTTTTGTCGTGAATGGACCAGACCAAATTCTCACAGGTGTGTGCCCGTGTTGCGGTACTATACGACTTGTCACGAGGCAAAACACACGGCCGGCCGCCTCCTGTCCTGGCCTGGCGCCACAGCAAACCGAAACGTAAGCGCCCCCCTCCCTCTCGCCCCGTTTTCCTCGTAGATGAACGGTTGTCAGTCAACTCACCTGATAGGAAATGTGGTTGATGATAAATCTACCACATGAAACCGTTGTCAGCTTGAAAAAACGCCAAATAAGGGGCTCGGAGGATCTCGAAGTTGTCACTCAGGTTCTCACGGTGCTTTGACGTAGCCAGAATGTTCTCACAAGGTCAGCTGGGGTCAAGGGAAATTACCCATCATGCTTCACTTTACGCATGCGCCCTTCCCCTTAGCAACACTAAACAAAGACTACAAGGTGTACAAGAAACTGAAAAGAAACGATTTTATGTGGAATGACAACCACCCATTTTGCCTCATATTAAATATTCAGCAAGAAAAATTGATGAAATAATTGCCATGTAACTTGTGCAATATAAAACGACTGCGTTACAATAATTGAGTGAAGAGAACTTACTTCCGGGTTCAACGTCGCTTGTTCTTGAATATATTGCTAGATTCTGAGCAGCTATCATCATGCCAGCGAACGCGAAGGTGACGATACGGTACGGAAAGTACGAGGCGTGTGGTACAGTGGAGTACAGAGAAGACAGACTAGACGGTTTGCAAGGTAATGTACATTAGTAATGTTAGGCAAATATTCCATTATCTGTCACTGCACTGTAACTGTGTAAGATACATGAATTTATTACTTTAGAGCGTAGGTAACTCATTCGGTAACTAAGCTAATACATACAACGTTTAGCTCCCCTTGCACATATGCCATGAGCAGAAACCAAATGTTTTGAAAAGCCACCTTGATACTAGCCTCCAGTGACTGTTGACGGGCTTCTTTTGCATTAGGCCGCGGCTTCTTTGAGGCAAATATTAAATGATATAGTCCATGGACAGTTAGCAGACTGTCCCCTAAAAATGACCATTGAATTAGGGAGGGGGAGAATCATTAACATAGGGCTATGGCATTATGCTACATATGTATAAGAAATTCGCAAAAAAATGTTTCCCAGAGGTATGAGGTCGTCATGATCAATTTCTTGTATCTTACAGCTGTGTTGAAGGCAGATGGACATGAAGTAGAACTGAAGCAAATTGAAGACTGGAATGTGGTGGAACTCATCGTGAATGGAGAAACAGTCTACACATGCAACATCACAGAACTGGACTTTGGTAAGCCATCACATTTTCGTTTTGTTTGTTTCACAGAATCAGTAAATTAACACACCAGTTTTGTACAGAAAGCGCAAGGTTGCTTACAACCAGACTGTAAGATTTGATTTTGCTACATCGGAATAGTCCCCCACTCTGTTTCATGTGTGGTGGGCTCTTTGACGTACTCCAGGTGATCCAATCATAGCTAGACACTCATTTTGACCTGAGTGAACAGATAGGTGTAAAATGTGTTTCGATTCCTCTAGGCACAACATTGGGGCTTGCCAGGGATCAAAACCCACAGCCTTCAGATTCTTAATTAATTAACAAACCTTAACCACAAGACTACCTTGCCATCACAGTGTTGGTATATTTTGTATGACATTGTGTGAAGTTTTGTTCTAACCTAACATTCTTTAGATACAATAGGTGTCATGTTTATGTCTGACATACTGTAGGTGGAGATGGCAAGTTGGACCCACTATGCGCAGAAGCATTGCAGGCAGTACAGACGGCATATTAATACAGCAAACATGGCGAAGTATGGCTACACGTCAGGATTGAGACTGTTATCTACCGAATAGCTGATACTACCTGTAAAGATCAGAGTCTCTGTTGCAGGGGACTCTGATCGGATGTCTCCTGGCAAGACTGGTGATTCTGCCTGATTGCAATCTCTACCGTCTGTACTATAAAACTGTGCCACAAACTTTGTGAGTGGGACTGGTCAGCCAAACACTGAATCGCTGAAAAAAAACTTTTTCAGAAGTTGAGTCTGAATATCTTCTGTACAAAGTGAAGAAATCTGAAGTGTATACAGTTCTGTTGCATGTAGTGACAAGTTAAGGAGAAACATGGTACAGTGACATACAACATGTATCATGTATTGATAGTGTCTGATTGTCTAGTAGGCTATTTTTACATTTACCTTTACAAATAACAATGTGTTGAATGCCTTTTATAGGAAGCATTCCTCTGTTTCAAAAATTTGAAACATGACCTAAGGGAATCATTAAGTAAAATGACATATATGATCTATTCCTCTGTATGATTGTGTTGTACTTCTGTTCAGTTTAACCTCTTTTTTTAAAACAGTACAATCTAATAGGTAGCAAGTCTCCCAGAATTCCAACAACTACGAATGTGAGAGTGCCAGATTACCTGTAGAAGTACAAAAACATACTTATGAGCATCATAATACCATAAAGAGCCCTTCTTCAGTAAGAAACAGCACCAGAAAAAAATATTACAATAATCTTTAATCAAAGTCTCTCTCTTCTTTAAAGCAACATACAATGGAAAAGTCCAGACCATTCCCGATATATTACTACAATTTCAAGCCCCACAATGCAGTAAGGTTCACCACTGAACTTACCAATGGTTTATTTCTAAGTCATAAATATGCAGTCATTGTCTTAAGACTGTGGTTGGTGAAGCAAGAATTATTTTCATGCAATCTGCATAAAGTAAATTTCTGTGTGTCTTTAGCATCCGGCAACTTTTCTACTGTGGGACTACAATACTTTTATACACAGTTTATACTTTGTACAAAAGAACACAAGTTTAAGATAAAACCAACTTACTGAAATGTTCAACAACAAATTCCAAACATGCAGACTCAATATCAACAAAATTCAACAAGATTAACCAAGAACTGCATCCACACTTTTCGGAATTGGACCCCCCTTACCTTAATTTGCTATCTATCATTTTGTCCGTATTAGGTGTCTTTATTTCTGTACAAGCAAAAGTAAAAGTACGTGACTGCTATACGTCGTGGCAAGTTTGTGTGGTTTGTCCTATCTTGTAATAAAACTTGTATATAGCCTTCATATCATTTCACATCGCAACAAGGCAATGTACCTATTTTACATAGTGCATTTGTCATTTATAGACTGTCCCTTCCTTGCTCCCTTTTAGTTTTTACTGTGAAACATTCCAATATTGAAAGCACAGGAGAAACCTTCATCATCCAAGCTGTTTGTTACAAGTGTCCCTCCTAGTACACCAGATACAATGGTCAACTATTTTAATATTTTTATGTATTCTCAGAGAAACCATCATTTGTAATTAGTTTGTACTTTGTGCTACATTTTCCCCATCTATTGTGCATTCTGCTGAGAAACAAAACAGCAGTAAATGTGGTCAAAATATCATACCAAAGATGCACCAAATGGCAAAAGTTCACTTCAAAATAGCACACTTGAAAGAGCATTGAGATTTACCTGGCAACCTGGGATTAAAAACTGAGTACCTGCCTTACAGATTACAAACCTGCTGTTTCTTTATGTCTATATATGTCTATAAACTAGTCATACAAAAATCAGTCGGAAACTACACTAAGAATGGTCTGGGACAAGAGTATGTAATGTTCATTCTGAGGTGGGTCCGACCCAGACCGGTTCTTTCCAGGCGAGGTCGGTGGCTTGGTTGACAAAATTGTTCTGCTCATTGGTATGTTTGAACTTGTTTCCAGCTGCGGACGCCGCTGCACCATGTCGGCCACAGTATCTGTCACAATGGGGAAACAGTACAAGTCAGAATTCTGTAAAACACAAGAAGCATCTTTGACAAAACTGTTACACACAAGTCTTTTTTTATCTTCTTTTATCTTATCTTCTTATCTTGCTACTGCTACTTGCATGTATTCTGTTACTACGGCAACCTTGCTCTTACTACTTTTTCTGATACCACCTTAGGCCACACCAATTTAATTTCTTGGTTCACGGATTTTTTCATAAAAAATATGGAGCGAGAGGGCGAAATGAAAATAAAAATTGTAAAATGGTTGGGGTAAAGGTAAGGGCTCATCCAAAACATAAAGAATAAAAAGTTTTCAGCTTGAAAAAGGTACAAAAACACTATTACTGTACAGTAACAGCACCTGTTCATTGAAAATTACAAAAGTAGTGTCAGTTTTTATGTTTGTCCCATTTTTCATGAATGAAAAATATAACTGCAATAATAATACCCACAATTTATAATATAAAGGCCAATTTGCTACATCAGAAAGTTGGTCAATAGTTTCATTAATGGTGAAAATTTGCTGAGTGGTAATTTTTATTTTTGTTTTTTTTTCCAAAAAATTGGAGCGAGCGAATCCGTGAAACAAGAAATTAAATTGGTGTGGCCTTATGGCAAGAAAACAGATATGGTCCAAACACAATTCTTGAAATATATTGTGGGGGCCTTGTTGTACTTGTACAACTAAGGTACCAACATCTTGATTCATGTAAATGCTTACAAACAGAAGGCCAATATACTGTAGTTTCTAAAGGCCAAATCAAAACAGACTGGATTCTACTAATATATGTGATGATTGTATATCTCGTGCCTTATACTTTTTTTATAGCAAAGTTATAAATGTAGTAGTCAGACCCAAAAGAGCTTAGTTACAATTTACTTACATTAGCTTTGGCTAATTATACAACTGCTACATGTACAACATATCTATTGTTCACAAATATTGCAAAAAAACTCCACAACAAATACACAGTGAGATTTATGTTCCTGGGATCTTTGAAATAGGTTTTCTGACATACCATACCATTGTTTTTTTCTTTTTGCTAATTGCAAAAAGCCAAAAGCAGAAAACAGTATACCACGATTGTGTTCCGATGTTACTTGGAGAAGGAGGGCAAAAAGGAAGGAATGACATTTCTTGTTTCATTTGTACTTATATGTTCCGATGTGTACATGTATGTCTATCTATTTTCTTTGTAATATGCTTTTATTTCCTTGTATGTGAAACTAGGCCCTATTGAAAATCAGTTTATCTAAACTGAATAGGCCACCCAGGGGTTTGAAAATAAACAAACAAACATTGAACTATGAACCTGTCTTTAGCTTGGCAGCTTTGCTGTAAGAAACCCTACTTTTGAAAACTTTTACTGTGATACGGCTGCAAAGTCTTCAAACACACACACACACACACACACACACACACACATGAAAACCAAAGCAAACCACTCTCAGAACTAAAGGCTAAAGCACACATATGCACAGTGATGACAGGAATATCAAAAGAGGGGTAATGATGATGAGATTTCCAATGATTTGTGTGGTTGTTAAGGATAGTGATCAACCTGGGAGCATCTCAGTTCTAATGACATCTCAGAAAAATACCTTCCTAAGTAAGTGGCTTTATGGTCAAGCCTCCTTTTGCCTACAGCTTTACAATCCTAAAATAAGAATCACAAATGGCTGTGTGTAAACAGAATTTGAGCTATGTTATTTTATTATAATCTCTGAATCAGGTGTTATTTTTCATTAAACATGATATAAAGCCAGCATCTGTGGCAGTTTCTTCTTCAACTGTCACAACATTTCACAAGTTCAGCACAAGTACAATGACAGGCAATAGCTGGCAAGAGATTCTAAAGACTCTTGAACAAAAAATGCCACACAGACTGGAAACTGAGATATCTCACACCATTGGAATCCAAGTGCAATAAAGAGTGGCTTCACTCGAGGCTGTGCCAATAACAGCTTCTAAATCGGTGTCTGAATCAGTTCAGGATGGTTAGTAGGAGGACAGGAGGTTAGGTATAGGTGACACAAACGGACCGTGCACTGACTCAGAGATCAGCCTAGCCGGTGAGGTTTCTCCTGGGTTGGCTTTGCCAAAGGGCTACATGATTGTCAAGGTTCATGGCATGCTGCAGCAGCCTGGTCAGCTCCTGCTGGTGGCTTTGTTTAGCTCCTGTGGCCGCGGCGGCAGCAGACGCACGACCTGCGTAGCTACAGTTACGGTACACCAACAGAGAGGGGGAGGAGGCATGCGTGAGAAATTAAACATTAACCTGATGTTCCCATGATGTGAAAGATTATAGAGCGTTTTCACTTAACCATCCGTACACTGATAAAGCAGGCAGGCACTGATAAGTTGGTGTCTTTGATTTGCGTTTACAACGTTTCCGAGTTTCACTGCTTTCAAGTGTTCATATTATCTTCTTTTAGCTGTAGTAATTCAATATTAGATTATTTCAAAGAGCTATAAAACACTTCAGCTACATGTAGATAATGTATGACTCAATGAAATACAAGACTTAGTGGCAATGGATACAGTGGTGACGTCATGTGAAAACGCTCTATAAAAGGGAGTAAGTTAGAAGCCAGTGATCAGTGAAAGGAAAAGTGGCAGGAATAGTAGTGAGGATGGTGGTGCAAAGCAAAGAAGAGAGAAGTCTAAAGCAGAGAGTTCTAGAGCAACGAATTATCATCATCTTGGATACATCTTTTGTCTCCACCTTTTGGAGAGCGCTGTGTTAGCATAAATGCGCGTGCACTTAACGAAATTGTCTTGGGTTTAAGCTGACAGAAAAGCCTGCAATACAAACTTCGCTTAGAAACTCGATACTATCTCTGCACAAATTTGGTACTACTGAAGAGCTGCAGCTTGTGTGAATCGGACTAAGCAATGGAAAAGAAAAATCATAATCAATTATGATTAAAATCTGAATTCAGACGTGAAGCAATTTTCTTGATCAGTAACAATTCATTAATTAGTACAATACTTTGAAAACCATCGTTACATTTATGTATTGTTCCTCTCCATGTGTTTATATATTAGATACCATTAAAAAATACAACTTCTTGAATTTTTGGTCCTTTTGATCCTAATATGATTATGATATCAATTGCAACAACTTTTTTCAAATACAGAAATCAAGCCCATTGAAACCTGTTAAACTTGTTGGACTGTAACGTCGCAAATACATAATACATATGTATCTGACCGTAAAAGCCCTGGCTCCCTGCAGCCCTACCTGACGTGGCGCTCCCTGTTCACAGTGGTGCGGATGCGAGGCTGGATGTAGTTCCAGGCACCCATGTTCTTGTGCTCCTCCTGAGCCCACACCAGGTCAGCGTTGGGGTACAGGTCACACTGCTGCTTCACCATGTCAAATGGGAAGGGAGAGATCTGGAACACACGGAACAGCCTTACCAACATGGATCATATGTATAGATATGTATAGTATAGTATAGTATAATCTCACTCTTTTGATTACATGACATGAATTATCTCATAAATTTTGGAATCATTATATCATTTTGCAGAAAAGATTAGCGTTTGTGTGTTTTGAAAAGATTCCACAAGTTTATTACATGTTCTTGTTATTTTGTAATAAAATACAATGATGATTTTATAACATTATAATGTAATAAGATGACAGAGATAGCAGGTGGTATATATATCTTGGCATTTTTGACCAGCTGTTACATGTTCATAAGGTCATCTGTCATCTGAATTCTGAAGCAGCTGGACAGTTTAATGTGACACTGAAGACTTACATATTGGGTCTAATTGATAAAACAAAGTTTTAGCTGTGTACTCTTATTTAACTACCAACATCATTGCGACCCTTTATACCTATAGTAATAAGATGAAGTTCACCACTTTGTTGATTACTCCAAGGTGATGTTACGCTTGTGGCAGATCTAAACCCCCTCCCCAAATACATTACCTGCTCAATGCGAACAATCGCAATTTTGTCATCCAGATCACGAGCCTTCCTCTCCTGTGAAAGAAAAGAACATCAGGAGAATAAATTAATATTTCAAAATTCATCTCCAGCATTACCAGGCTTTTAGCCAGGCAAGCATCCAGGGTTACGTGGAGGGGCTTTCCTTAAAATAACATGAAATAGGATGCACTAGATTATATACAATGGGGAGCAGACCCACTGACAAGCATGAAATTCTGATTGACCAGGGATGCCACCAGGTCATCTGTGGTAACAGTCTTCTACTGTGACCTCTCTGACAGTAATTTTGCCACTCAGGATACCTTAGAATGCAAATTATTGAAAACTCCTGGAAACTACGGTTCCCCCAGACCTACCTACAGTAGTCGTGTCTATATCACTTACCGTGACTCATCACGAAATTTGGACCCCCTATGACAAAATCCTAGCTATAACCCTGAGCATTACACTTTGAGCTTGACTGCAGAAGATTTTGTGTTTCCGTACCTTGGTCAGGTCGTAGTAGACTTTCCCTGTGCAGAAGATGAGGCGCTGCACCTGCTCGTGGTTCTGCCCAGCCGGGCCCAAGTCCGGGATCAGACGCTGGAACGTGGTGCCGGGAAGCATGTCGTCAAACGACGAGCGCGCCTCCGGATGTCGCAGCAGGCTCTTTGGCGTCATCACAACCAGCTGGAAGTACAGAGAAAGTACAGCATGAAGGGCAAACTTTGGGACATCTGAGTAACACTAATATAATCACTTTACATATACATGATTACTAGATGTTTGCTATGTCTGGTTAGATGTCACAGCAGACTCTTTGGCGTCATCACAACCAGCTGAAAGAACACCATGAAGGGAAAACGTAGGGACGTTTGTGTACTCACAGGCTTCCTGAAGGGCAGCAGCACCTGTCGGCGCAGCAGGTGGAAGTAGTTGGCCGGAGTGGTGCAGTTAGCGACGATCCAGTTGTGGTCAAACAGCTGACGGATCTCAAACCGCTCATCGATTTCCTGCAAAGACAAAAAAAAAATACTGTAATCAGCTGGGTTCTATAGCCAGCATCCTTACCTTCTGTCCTTTGACAAAATTTTGCAGCTGGGGACGGACAAAAATTTTGCCCATTTCATCCTCTGTGACAGACAAAAATTGGCATGTAGAGAAATTTAACAAATGAAATTTTGCAAAGATCTCCAGAAATTCAGCACAGATGCATTTGATATTGAAAAAGTTTAAACTTTGTTCCAACACAAAGAAGGGACTCACCATAAATTTTAAGTTTTTCAATATGGAATTTACCAACACAGATGAGCAGAAATTCCGTTTAACATCCAGGTGACGGAAAAAAATTTCAGGCTGGAGATAACACTGACTGCAATAATCATACATTTTGATGCAGTTGCTTTCAGTTACATTTGTTACAGGGCATTGTACAATATTTGAAGAACACATGCATGACTTTTCCCAAAATGACTTCATGAAAAGTTGTGACATACCTGTATGCGGTGCATATGTACTGTAATCTATACAGACATTGAGACTTTCTTTATTTTAACCTACCGGGTAAAGATCTGGATCTTCTGTACTCATCTGCAGGAAGCGCTCCATACGGGCACTGGAGTGTTCAGGGCCCTACAGCAACAACACAACACATTTTGGGAGTGAAAAATAGTTTGGGTATAAATATGTAGCTCATCACAAGTTACAAGAGAACTTGCTTATTTTTAGTAGTAAAAGGGTAAATATAAAGTGTATCGATGTAATAAGCCAGAATGTACCCCTTGTTAGGATATACCCAGGTACAATCTGGTACATTTTGGCCTGTTACACCAGGGCATTATTTTATTATTTTTTGGGGTCATGATCTGAGAAAATCCTTGTCGAATCACAGGATTTCATTATTAGTGTCTGGGTTGTTCTTTTCAAAAGTTTACACTTAAATCTGCACATAGCAGATAACAGTGACAGCCTTTAAATACAATCAACCAAGAACAGTGAAGTTGGGACGTACCATTCCCTCATACCCATGGGGTAGGAGCAGGGTGATGCCAGTCTGCCGGACCCACTTGGCCTGCCCACTGCTGATGAACTGGTCGATGATGCACTGGGCAGTGTTGGAGAAGTCCCCAAACTGAGCCTCCCACAGGACTAGGGCATTGGGGTTACTCATGCTGTATCCCAACTCAAAGCCTGCAACAGAAATAAGGATAATCATTTTGTACAATGGTGATTAGTGCAGCAAGGTTGAACAAGTTTTCAAAAAATCACTTGTCCTGTCAGGCAACTACATAAAAGATTTACTTGCCCAAACCAACTTTCCACTTGCCCGAGACTTAAATGACATTTGTCTAGAGGTATTGTCACTTCCATCAAAGGAAGTCTTAAGTTTTATTATTGGCTTTGCTTTTTCCGTGTTGACTAATGCTTGATGACATGACTGTGAAAGATAACAAGTATGTCAAATCTCAGTCATGGAAAAAATCTTACTTGCGCTATCGGACAAGTGGGGTAGGACATGCACTTACCTGGTCCATAATTCCTAAATTCAGAGTGGTGCTTGCAAAATTTATCTGGTGCAGGTAATTTTCAATGTTACCTGCACCAGTGAAGGTATGCAGAAAAAAGGATTTTGAGCCCTGATATATATGATTTTCACATTAAGTGTCTTATATAGTATGTATAGTGGCGCTCACCCATGACAGCATACTCGGATAGCGAGCTGTTACAGACGGTGTACGGTGCCTGGTCTGGCCACAGGTTGTCCAGCGGGGTCCAGAACACCTTGTCACGGTTCTGGTCGTGCAGCACGTGATGGCGCTGGCTGGAGATGTGAAGGAAAAACATGGGTAAAAAGAATCATGATCATCTTTCATGATCAAATTTGTTCGACCAGGTCATTCTCAGTAATTCTTTAAGTTGCAGCAAGCAATTTACAATTCACAAGCCAATGACAGTGGCATTTATGCAAAATAACTTTTATAACATAATATTTGAATTTGTCAAGTTCAAAATTGGTTGAGAAGGGGTGCATACTTTATTTGAGTTTGTCCATTTTACCTTTCAGTTTCACAAATCTGTCTGAGATTTCCACCAATCAGGGGTGATTATTTTAATTGGGGTGCATATTCTATGCAAGAAAATAAGGTGAGTCTTTATTCAGTCAACATGTTTATAGTCACACACACAATCACTATGAAATACTTTTGGGCTAAGATCAAAATTTTGCTCTGATTGAACAGTCAGACATCCACCTGAAGGTGCCTCTCTCCACATCCTGTCCGCTCAGTCTGACGTGGAAGCCGGAGTGCATGAGGGAGCCGAATGCCATGGCCTCCGCCATCGCCCAGTCCACCCAGCGCTCCTTCACCATGGTGGCGCGCTGACGCAGGATGCGCTTCACGCCCCCGTGGATGGTGAACTTGGGGTCGGGGGGAGGGCTGCCCATGAACGTCCCCACGTGGGTCAGGATGTCCTCGCCCACTCCTGTCGACTCGCACACCATCATCGAGTCACGTGTCTTGTCCTTGAAGAAATCTGAAAAACAAGAATCCCGCATCATCATCATCTGCCAGGACCAGGTCTCCAAGAATCCGCAAACCCCATTAAACTATATTTTACAAGGTATTGTAAACATACAGAAATTAGGCCCTTGCTAATAGGGATTGGTAATGAATGACTTGGTTTCATAGCACCTGAAAACATTGACAGTCCTTCCACAAACTTATAAACAACACAAACTTATAAACTTACACCTAGCATCTAAGTAATTTCGATAAGGTAGCTGTACATCACTCACTGCACATCTTTTCAGGTAATACCACAAATGAACTTATCGTCTTCTTATTCCTTTTCTTTCTTTTTTCCTTGCTCAATCAGTTACAAGATTAAGTACATTTTGTTGTACCTACTTCCAGACTCAACTTGCATAAGCATCCTATGTCCCCAAGGACTCGCTCTGTGCATGTGTACTGAACAGTGGCGGAAGATCTAATCTGCTCTAACATTGTATATACAAACCTGTCCATGGTGAGTCCAGCCAGTGTTTGATTGACAGAATCTTCTCCTCCCTGGCCTGCTGATACGCCTCCTCACAAATCTTGTCATACTTGGAAACTTCCTCCTAAAATGGAAACAGTCACAATCCGTCAGAAAAGCGAAAAGTCAAACTAGAAAGTTTCTCACAGGCTTTTTTCATAGAGATCATGATTTTAATTTCCATCATTTCATTCCTACTCTGACCTTGCTTGTGCTCATCTGCCTCACCCAGTCAACATAAAAACGTACAAAACAGCAAGGATAACATGCTGCTCTTTGTGTCACTGTTAGCAGTATCTTTCTCACTCACGATAAAAAGTACAGGAGTTAAACACAACCCACTACCAATGAACTACATGTAGCTTTCAGCTATAGTGGCCTGTGTGGTCAAAGAGCTATGGAAATGGGGATTGCACCGACACTATATGTTTATACATTGTACTTTAAGGGTATATACCAAAAGGTGTGCAAAGGATGATTGACAACATGTCTGTCTCACAAGGCAGGAAAATGACCACAATTCCATAGTATGACTATAATGCACAGAAGTCAAAACACGTATTAAGGATGCTCAAAGATGTGTACTGACCTCATACTCTTCCTGTGTGACCACGCCCTCTGAGATGAGCTTCTCAGCGTACTGTCTCAGCACGGTGGGCTGCTTCCCGATCTGCTTGTACATCAGTGGCTGGGTGAACATGGGCTCATCCATCTCATTGTGCCCGCCGCGCCGGTAACATACCTGACAAAAGGGTGGATAGGAACATGTCAGCTTGGAATACTGTTACGCTTAGAATTATGCATGCCCCTTTTTTGATTGCCGATAGAACAATGCAGCTTTACTACGGTTTGCTTATGCTAGACTACAAAACCATCATTAAAGATGATTTTCATTCTGGAGTTTACTGTCAGTACCTGTTAAGACAGCTGAAGCAAAATATACATAGTACATGTATATGGCAGATCAAGACATTCTAACTGCAACAAAGATAGAACATAGGATATAGGATAATTCTTTTTACACGCTAGAAGCTCTGACGAAGGCATCTGAGAGACATTAAAATGTAAGCAATGTTTTACTAAGTACTTAATTGTGTAAAAAGAATTCTCCTATATCCTATATTCTACCAACCCGATGCAACTATTTTGAAAGATAGAACATTGAAGCAGTATGTCATACCAGGTCTATCACCACATCCTTCTCAAACTCAGACCTCCAATCAGCTGCGACGTTACAGACGTGGGCCACTGCCTCCGGGTCGTCCGCGTTGACGTGGAAAATGGGCGCTTCCACCACCTACAATGTAGGCATGTATAAGTACATTGTATGAAATTGTACATCGAATGTGAACAAACTAGATTCAATGACACATGGAAAGTCCTTGATGATTAAAGTCATACAATCTGGTACTTGTTTTCACAGCATGGACATTTTGAAGGTGTAGCTAATTCATCTATTTTTGCAGGGATGTAGTTTTGCAGTAGGAGTGAAAAGGAGTTTCTGTTAAAAAGTTTTGTTTTGCATCTTTCTGCCTACACCTTCATTTCAACTGCAAACTTCTTCCTACCCTAAGTTAAATCCCACTAGTCTTTCCCCTTTTACAACATTAAGTGCAATTGTTTGCATGTTTCCTGTTTATGTCATTACATTACCTTCGCCACATCTGTGCAGTATGTCGACGAGCGCGAGAAGCGAGGATCGGTGGTGAAACCGATCTGGTTGTTGACCACCACGTGAATGGTTCCGTGGGTGGTGTACGCGGGAAGATCGCTCAGATGGAAGGTCTCGAACACAACTCCCTGCCCAGCAAACGCCGCATCTCCATGCATCAGAATACTCATCACCTAATCAAAAGGAAAGACAGTTGCATATGTTACATGGGCCCAACATGAAGCATGTTTAGTTACTGGGTGCATAAATATAATTATGTACTTTTGCGCACCCAAAATTGGAGATGTGCACCTAACTTTTGTCTGTGTGTGGACTGGTATACCTAGATATTTGTGTAAGGTAATGGATGTAAAGGTACTACCGTACCGATAGTCCACTAGTATGCAGCATTATTTTTGACATCTAATTGATAAAACCTTTCCTGTATTACATGATCAGAATTTCGAACTTAGCTTTGGAACTTAGCTTTGTAATTGCAATTCTGCCAGACCGAGATTGTACTGTTTTGTCTCTTAAGAGGCCCTCATGTCCCTGGCAGGCTCTCTGACAAGCATAAAATTCATGTTGACTAGGGAATTATATAATTATACTGGGTAATTTTCCCCTCAAGATGCCTTAGAATAATCCCATTTAACTTAGAATTCTCTAAAACTCCACACCTTGGAAGGGGACAAATCCACACATCCCTCCACACCATGCTCTTCTCCATTGCAATGACCCATGCAACTTTTTCAAGAAAAAGAAAAAAGTGAACCTTCTTGCCCTCAATGTCCCCCCTGTAGTACTGCTCCGCCCGTGTCTTTCCCTGCACCACGGGGTCAACGGCCTCCAGATGGGAGGGGTTGGCCACCAGCGCCAGTTTGATGGACTTGTTGGTGGTGCGGTTCAGTCGCATGTGGGAGCAGCCCAGGTGGTACTTCACGTCACCAGAACCCTGTAGGAGGTGTTTGTGTACAATTTGTTGATTTATTGCTTTTTTTTATTGTACTTAAAGACTGTGTGACTACCAGATCTTTTATGAACAAAAGTAACAACAACAGCACGGAAAAGAAAAGTGGTAATATGGTCACACTTTACAGTCATTCGGACTAGCCAAAAGTAACAGAAAAGGAACTGTCCAGGGAGGGAAAAAAAGGAGTAGGCAATGGAAAAGAAGGATGATATCAGAGTATTTTAAAAGGACAGGCATGACACTAAGCAAGACATTAAACACAAGAAGGGAGGAGAAAAATGGCACCCAACGGCAGGGTTTTAAAATAATTTTTTTGTTTTACAATCATCACCTAGTACCAAGTCCCTTGACATCCGTGTCATTGAGAGGACAAGATAGACATAATCTAATCAAAATGCACCTTTTCAAAAACTACAATGCTAGATGCAGCTTTTGTACATATCATCATATATATACCTCGTCATCGGCCTCCAGACTGGAATCAAACTGACACAAGATCTGGTCCAAGTCTTTACGAACAACATTGGCGAGAACATTGAGACGTCCTCTATGTGGCATGCCCATGACGAAGCTCTCGGCGCCCTGTTCCGTGCAGCGATCGATGATGGTCTTCAGGGCGGGGATGAGAACCTCGCAGCCCTCCAGCCCAAACCGCTTCTCGGCAGGGTACTTGGTGGCCAGGAACTGTTCAAATCTGCAAACATGCAAAGTATCAAGGTCTTGTTAAAAAGGCTCCACCCAAAAAATAGATAAAAGAGCAAATGACTATTGTAATTTTCCCATTACATATGATTATGATGTACTGCATAAAAATCACAACTTAAAATATTTGGTGTGAAAAAAATTATAAAAGCTCTATTTTTTGTCTAAAAATTTTACCTTTGCTACAAAATTTCAGACAAAACGTTTATCTGTCGAGGGGGTAGGGTTCACCAGTGCACCTATTCCCTACAATGAATTCTGAGCCCTAAAACCCGCTATGCATATCATCCCACCTTGTTGATCTGACCAGGCGCGCCAGCGTCAGTCTCTTGGTCTCGTTGGACATGGACATGATCCCTGGGATCTCAAACTTCTGCCGGATCCAGTCACACTTTTCCCGGTCGTTGATGTGCATGTACTCCAGGCCGATGGTTTGGCAGTACGTTTCCTGTGGTGTCAGAAAAAAATGTCAACGACATGACAGAAAAACTGTAAATTCGTCTAATGATATTTAAGCCTAGCATCATTTCCTCATAATGCTTTTTGTATCTAAAGGCACTTGGGCATGATTATACAATTATTATTATGATAATTACAACTTTAATTGTGATTGTACTTGTCATTTAAGAGGTAAGTATTTCACTATAATAACCATTGGACCCTTACCCCAACACCCCTTTTAACATAACATACGCTAGACTTACTGTTTCTTTAATACACACCTCTAATCTCTGTATGATGTCTCTCAGAGGGAGGGAGGTATTGCCACCTCCGATGAAGGTAGTTTGGGGTAACACAAACGTGCGATCCAGGTCCTCCTCGCTGAAGCGATAGTACGGCAGCGTGAGTTCCCGCGGGGTAGAGGTGTCCAGGTCTGCCTCCATGATACCCAGGGGATCCAGCTTGGCACATTGGTGACCACGGATCTGTCAAAGCATCACAAAAATTCTTTATTCTTGCATAGGACCATCACATATGCAATGTCTGTGTAAGAAGCCCTTACATCAACAATAACTGTGCAGAAATAAAAATACAATGTACATCAATGATTCTCATGAAAAAACTCATCATCATCACATAAAGAATTTCTGTGTACATCTGCTTTAAAATGATAATGTGCAACAGTAAGACTGGAACAAGGTCTATGCTGACAACTGTCCTTGATTGTAGAAAAGTGCTAGAATCTAATAACTTCAAACATAAACATTTTTTGGATTAAACAAGAATAAGTATATTTCAATTCATAACATCAAAAACTGCATTACAAAACAATGAACAGTAATTGGAGTTACAAATAGAAGCTAGACATTGGTGAAGTACTGAAATCTAATTGTGTATATTAAGTGAAAACCAGCTTCAAAACAAAGAAATATTTCATCTGAATGCAATGTTCAAGTTCAACTGTTCAATAAAACAGCTTTTGTTAAAAAAAAACTTTGAAACTTAACCTCAACATGGTAGAACACAGGGTCTTCCACTTGTAGAGTATTCACAACTCAAGGGGAAACATATTGAGCTTGAAACAAGTAAAAACCCTATACAAACTGTTGACAAACTAACTGTTCAACAAACAAACTGACAACTGGATTACAGCCATTCAGGTGACTCCTATGCCTGTGACCCAGTCTCACCTGGTAGGCCCTAATCATGGCATGCATTCTCTGGTGAGGTACAACTGTTTCTATCCTGGTCCTCATCTCATCACTGCTGCCTAACTCCTGTCCTACACTGGGATCCTGAGGACATGTCATGTCAGCTAACTCATCTACTAGTACTGTCTAAATGTTATATGTTTGTATTCACATACTGAAAATCTACAGAACAATTGAAACCCTCAAACATACACATTAAGGTTGGCAATATTACAAGAACTGTAAACTGCAGATCTCAAAATGGTTCTCCTCTGATTTTTCAGATTTAGCGATTGTCTTGTATTAGAGCAATTGTCTTACTATCAAAATGCGTATAATAAGTTCACCTTTATCTGCAAGTAACCTACATGTATTAGGAATACCAAGTTGATGGACGGTGGTTTCCAATTGCAATACATTTCAAACTAGAGTCTATTGCACTTTTAAACCACTGTTCATTGACTTGGTATCCCTAAATTCTGACATTATAATCATATACAAGTACATGTAGGTTACACCACAGATAAAGGTGAACTAGTAATAGTAACACTGTTACAAAAATGATGTGTTGGTATTAAACAATGCCATACATAATCAAAACTTACAAGATTCTAAAATGGTATCAATATGTTACACGGAGCAACAAAATGTGGATGGTACTGTGTGGATGAGTATGCTCTAGTCTATTCAACTGCACTTGTTTTCAACTGTTGTTGGAATTCTAACCTAATATAAAAAGCAAAACTTGTAATGATCTGCTGTATGTGTACACACCAACACAATTCAGGCTTACCCATGTGCCTGTAATGTGGTGCTTTAATAACGTTCAAAGTTCAAGTTCAAATGTGAGTCCAGAAATAGTCAAATGTTCAAATGTGGTGTATTCTTTGGCTCATATGACAAAATAGTTCATAAAGATTATTATATACTTTCATGTATATAGAGGACCCTTAACTGACCTGATATGACCTGATGATGGCCTGAACAGCGAGGTGGTCATCGATGACCTTCCCGCTTATCTGTTCCGAGGTCACGGCGGGCGCCGCAGGTAGCGGCATCATGGGCCACGCCACCGGCTGCACGGGCATCATGGCCGCCATGGGGGGCGGGGACTGGTACGCCTCTCCGGGCGCGGCGCCACGTTGTGCGTTCCGGAAGAACACATCCCAGGACTGCGGCGTGACAATAACTTCAGTTACATAAGACTTACAGCACAGTCATATTCATCAAAGGCCGTCAAGGATCTAAGACAGCCTTGTCCATCAAATTGTACCAAGAAGACACAGTATGTAGGCACATGTATGACTATCGTAAGAATGCCCTGTTTTGTACGACAATCATGCGCTGTATGTGACCGAGACATTTGGACAAAGGCTGACCATCGAAAATTCAACGGTGCCATACCTTCTCCAAATGATTATGAAATTGCGATCATTAACGGTTTTAACCACTTTAAACCTCTGAGTCAATGACATACACAAAATACTAGTGGTTTCATAACACATGGTATTTCCTCAAAACACTTTTATTGCAAAATGTGTAAGAATCATTTAAAGCTACTGTAAAAGATTTTATTTGTAAATGATTTTTACACATTTTGCAAGTGCTTTGAGGAAATACCATATGTATTGAAACCACTAGCATTTTGTATATGTCATTGACTGTATTGCTTCACAAGATTATCTGCAGTTTGCAGATGCATTGCTAGGGGGATACTAGTACAATACAGTAAGTAATAGAAAGACGCATGAAGCTGCCATATTTGTAAAGGTGCTAACGTGCAGGCCGGCATGTAAATATGCCTAGGTCAAGTACGTGGGAACCAGAAAGGAGTTACTTCTTTGTTGGCATTGAAATCAAATTACACCGCTTATAATAAAGCCAGGGACACACTAGCCTGTGTTTACACAAGCTCTCGCCGGCTGGGCTTAATGACCCCCTCCCCCCGAGAGCTTGTGGCAGAACAGTTCTAAGCCGCGCGGACCATTCCAGTTTCTGGAGTCACCAATAGGAAGCCAGGATAGGAATTACTATGGTAACCGCCCAGCCATCACGTGATCCCCGGCGCCAGGCCGGGCGGAGTAGTAGGCGGGGATAGGAAACTTGATCGATCCCCCGCGTGCAGTTCTCAGAAAAATGGCGACGGACAGCACAACACCAGAGTTTCGGAACGTCCTGCAGACGGTGTGTGCGGACTTTGGGAGTCCCTGGCCCCTGAAGCCGCTTCAGGAAGAGACGATCAAATACTGTAATTCTTGAAATTCTCGCGTCTGGAAATTATAGCGTTTTGTGGAAAATGGAGTAACTCGCGTCACTTAATTTTAGCGTTGTGAAGGAGGCGCTAAATTTTCAGTCGGATGTGTGAAAAAATAGCATGAATATTACCAAAACCCTCGGTCGTTTACATGTCTAAAGTCCGAAAAATACATGACTAGAAATAACATACACGCCGGCGCTGCGTGTGGTTCTGAATAATAAACAACTACTGTACCGACGCGGTGATTTCAAAACGCGCTTGACGACCGCCGACTCTGGCCGGCCGGCGGCCCGCTTAATTTTGGCGGACATAGCCGACCCAACGACGACAACAGCCCACTTGATACTGCTGTCGTGAATAAGGAAGCCGAGAAAGCCATACAGGCGGCGAACAGCGAGAAAAAACGTAGCGGGAACCACCACCATACTCCGGAAGCAGGACCAAGATTGCGAAATTTGGTAGCGAAAACTTGTGAGGGACATCAGCGAATCTCGAATCGGCCACGCATTCGATCAAAAAGACGTTTCTGGAAGAAGTCGCCCGCCATGGAACGAACAAGATCGCAAAATTTTCACGCATAAAAACATCGCCAGACTTGAAGGTTGCCGACCTCGATGCGGCGCCGCAGAAATAATTTTGTGAGAACCATGCGGCGCACGGTCGGCGCCATTTTGAAACTTGATTGTTGTTGTTTGTACGCTTGGGTGGCGGCGGATTTTTGTAATGAGGGTTTGATTCCGAATTGTTCGTAGGTCAAAATGTAGGTGCCTTACATATTGCGCTTTGACGCTATGAATTTGACTGTATTTCTGCCTAGAAATTCGTAGATTTACACCAAATATTCCGTAGTGGCTTTGTATTTTTTTCTGCGACGCCATTTTTGCTGTTGTTGTCTGCACGCTAAGATGACGCGGACATTTTCTTGTGTAACATCGTAGCACAACGTGAACTTCGTAACTGTTTTGTATATTTTATGGACAAACTTCTAAATCGTAGCGTAGAATAATATTGATAAATACGATTGTGTAAACATGCAGCTCAGCTCGTAACGAATTTGTGTTGTTTGCGTCAGCATGCTTTCACTGCATTTTGTAAAAGAAATGACGACAAACTTTCCATTTAAATATATGTTTTATTTCCTTGATTTCTTGAAACGAAACTTTTTGGCACATCAAAAGCCGGCCGACATCCATCATTGCGTAGCGACCGACAGGCCCGTAGCAACCGGCTCCGCTGGGTGCCATGCCGGCGGCGGGCGCGCGTGACTTTTGCATCTCATTAGCACCATATATGGAGGCCCACTGCCGACAATATCCGCGAGGTTTAGACGGACCTGACATCAAGCTCCTACGGGTGGCGGCAATTGTAGGGCCGGCCGCTAGGGGCTTGATTTTAGTCAGGCTAGGGACACACTTGTTGGGTTCAACTTCTAACTAGAGTTCCTCGAACACATATCTTCGCCAAATAAACAATTTCTATGGAAGATAGTTCTTTTTGAATGATTAATGTGTATAAGTCCATATGTTATCTAGTCACATCATGTAGTGGTTGGTTGGATTATGAACATTGTGAGTAGATTAGTCTATTCTGTCGGTGTACATAATGCAGCAAATGTTTTGGCGATGTGAATGAATGTCTTTGCATAATCAGAACAATTTGTACAGGTATGAGGTTACTGTTCTATTTTGTGTTGTCATAATTACTTTCGGAGAGCTGGTTATGTTTTGGGTAGCGTTTGTATGTATGTATGTATGTATGTATGTATGTATGTAGAAACCAGCAAATTGAAGACCGGCTGAATGGATTGAAGTGATATTTGGTATGTGGGTAGGTCTTGGAAACCTGGAAACCACAGGAAGTCACGCCGATAATTGCATTCGTCACTCACCAAACCCCGGCCACTGTAACAGTTGTTCCTTCCAATTTACGGAACTTTTTAAC
This sequence comes from Branchiostoma floridae, assembly GCF_000003815.2. Taxonomy (NCBI): domain Eukaryota; kingdom Metazoa; phylum Chordata; class Leptocardii; order Amphioxiformes; family Branchiostomatidae; genus Branchiostoma; species Branchiostoma floridae. Next base: position 23,492,758 of record NC_049981.1, on the reverse strand, counting down.
TCACCAAGGGTCATCTAAGGGCCATATGTAAGGATTGCTACGACCCCCGCCTTGGTGAACGTTTGTTTCAATCTCATGAAAATAGAAAGTAAAGTTTTGCAGTCGCGAGTTAAGTCAGAGGTATTTTACAGAGTCCAAGGTTATGATTTCTGCGACTGTCCGATGACAGCCGCCTGTCACCTTTGGCGATTTGTATTTCTCGCAATGATGTCAGTTCTTTCTAGCCGACCTTTCCCTTACAACATGACATCTCTGTTAAGAGTTGAGGAATGCGTGGATAATTGACGGTGACCCTTTTGACCTAAGTGCTGTTCTTCAACATGTTGGGTTTGTCTTGTCCCAGCACTTGGTCACTTGTTGTTTTAACCTAGTTCACAGATGTAAGTACTATGTGTTACAAGCCGTCATTGTTCAATTATGTTATATTACTGACTTTACATAGTACTTATTCGTTTGTTTAGACCCATGTAGTGTTACTGGCACATGGAACACCAAGTTTCCTTGCAGTCCATCATAAGAAAATACACCTGAAGTGTCTCGTAGATATTAGCTCTACATCTTTATATCAAGTGATATTCGTCAAGTTCCCTCTACTACATTTTTACCGTTCCCATGATATAGTGTTGCTTTTATTGTTGATCTGTATATAGATATAAGCAACACTTGTATATAGATATGTTATATTTCAACTGCTATGAATCCTTTGCTGTGTGCCGTCGTATTGACATCAATTCAGCAAGCTATTTAATTGCTTAATTTTATAGATACGTGTTGGACACGGTCAGGCTTTGTATTTTGCTAACATGAACCATGACCATTTATAGGCATTTTTCAGCCAGTAGTCTCTACCAGACTCCATCCTGGCGGAATAGTACACGGATGACCTAGTAACATCCCTGGTCAATCAGAATTTCATGCTTCCAAGACAACGTCTGTTTATCAGGGAGCCCCTGCTTCCACTGGCTCCTTTGACATACTTCTTCTCTATTTTTAGACATCTATGGGTCGATTCAAGTCCTTTCAGGTGACTCCGTCACAAGTATTTTTCAACCGTTATAGAAGTTTCCCTAAGTAATTATATTAAATACAGAGTGATTTATATAATTTGCATCTCATTATGTTGATAATCATCCAAAGTACCTACCTACCAAAAACAAAAAATATCCATCAATCCCCTCAGGAGTTATCCATCTAAAAAGTTACGAAATATAACACCCACTGCAATTCCAAACAAGCTGCTAGGGGGCCCAAAATTAGACCATTGACTCCTAGTACCAACAGCTATCCACCAGTAAAAAATCACGAACCTGGCACTTCTGGAAAATTTAGGCGCAAACTTTGATGCTCACTTGCAGTACCAAAACAATTTGCCAGGAGGCCCATTATCGAACTTGACCTTCCTTTCTGTGTCCCCTACCTATCAACCAAATATCATTAACATCCATCAAGAACATCTCGAGTTATCTTGCTTACAGACAAACGCACTTACATACAAAGCCAGCTACAGCACCATAGGTAAAAGGTAGCTAAACCATTCTCGCACATGGCAATCCTTTCCACAGCCGCTACAGACCTGCCAAATATCGTGGAAATCGCCCAGCTACATTTTGACTTATGCCTCCCGAAAAAACACCAAAAAAAATACCAAGCTCGCTAATGTACCATAGGAAAACGCCAGGTAACCCATTTTCGAACTAGGCATGCCTTTAAACAACCGCTACACACCTGCAAAAAATAAAAAAGTTCCATCCACAATTTCTCGAGTTATATCCTGTTGACCTACATACAGACCCAAGTCGGCAAAAACATAAGCTTCTTGGCGAAGCTAATTACTATGTGGCTAGGCTGATGGACACATCCATGTAACCTGTTACAAGAAAAGGCATAGGGAGGGCTTAAAAGAGTACATTATAAAAGCTTTAAATTTGTTCAAACCAAATTGTTTGTTTGGATTGCATACATTGTAATTACTGCCTCTTGGTGTAACACACTAAGGTACAACTACAAACTGCATATCCGGACAGATTAATTTGATCCACTCACACCGGGATGGATCCATACTATTCTTGATAAGGGTGGTGGGTTCTTTTATGTGCTCAAGGTGTGGCTCTTCTCAAATATGTGATCTCTCTTCAATGTCCTATCCGAGGAACGTCACTTACTGAAGCTAAGTACTGCTTATTTACACCTGATCATGAGTCAGGTGACAAAATTGGTGCAAAGTACTAAAATCCCTTGGGTGAACAAAATTAACCACAAGCCACCATTCCTCTGTTGACACTACAGCTGACACTGCATCATGTCTACATTGTACATCTAAATCTGGTACTTGGCAGAGGTGCATATATGTCTGTATAAATCATATACGGCACAGTGCCAATTAGGACATATGGACATGTAGATTGCAGCTTCATCAGCCATTTTTCTTCTGGCCTTTACATACTTAGGCTTCTGGCCTTTACATACTTAGGCTCGACATGCAGAAGTTTATCAAAATCTTTTGTTGTTTTTGTTTTGCTTTACTTTGGGAGGGGTGGGTAATGAGCTTCTACTAGCTTGTAGTCATAAATACATAGGTTTAGAGCCAGTATGCATTTGGTGAGATTAATAAAAAAACTCATATGAATTTCATACAAGTTTATATCTTTTGCACATTTGTAAAGATCACCCTCTGCTTTTGAACATAAACAATGGGTCTTTTTTTGCTTTGCAAAACAAATAAACCAGATAGTGAGTGTTTGAGTGGTAGGATATTTATTTTATGTGATGAAAGTGTGTCTCTCCTCAAACATGGGACCTCCAGCTTTGAGTACATCCCATCCAAGAGGACGTCCCTATCTGCAGCTACATGCAGGCACTCATTTTCACCTGAGTGAAGTGAGGAAATAGGTGTGAAGTGCATTTCCCAAGGACACAACATTGGAGCCTGCTAAGTCAACAACCCTAACCACAAGATCACCTTGCCAACTTAATGGCTTTTTGTTTATACACGTAACAATTAGAAAGCTACGAAAAATAAACAGTTAGCATTTAGTGGTACAGGACAACAAACAATCTAGTTTTTTTTCCGTTTAACATATGGTTACATCTATGACCACTTTAGGAGCTTGTAACGGTAAATACTGTACAGCACTCAAATGTAGTTTCATCATTCAGGGCTCAAAATATCACCTGCATATGCAGGTTAGTGCAGGTAAAATTGGAGCTGTGCAGGTATTTCTGGTGTCTACCTGCACCTAACCTGCACTGGAACATGTACTGGGTTTTATACGTATATGTCCTAAAATGTAGGTGTACGTGTACCACCTATAAAGTATAACACAAAAAAATGATTCCTCAACAATTTTAATACGATCCATGCTTCCTAAATTCAGGGTGGTGCAGGTGAAATTTGTCTGGTGCAGGTAATTTTCAATGTAACCTGCACCAGTGCAGGTAATGAGGTATGCAGAAAAAAGTATTTCGAGCCCTGATCATCAGCAGTCAGCTGTGGAGCAGTGAATCACAAGTTTCATCCATGACTGTCTGTCCGCAGCCATGCAGCAATAGCGTCAGGGCTCAAGTCACCTTCCGCATCCCCCCGCAGGTTCTGGACGTAAATCAGGTAGCTGGTCTTCTGACGTCCTGGGCGTTTACTCAGTATTTCCAAACAATTGTTCTCTTTGGACAGTCTAAAAATTCCATAATGACGCCATAAATAACAGGATTTCAAAGACCCTTGTTGATTAAACTTACTGAATTTAATGTATACACGAACGCTCTATATCATAGAATATGTAGACGAAGTATATGAATTGGGTCAGATGCTATTGAAACAGTACTACATCATGTGATTGTCAATTCATGTATTTTTGGCCTGATTAGGTTGGTAGTACAAGGACTCTCTGTACCTGCCTGAACAAAGACCTCCTTGTTTTCTCACCTACATATTGTAGAATAGAATATTGGGGGAGGTGTCCAATTGATGGTTACATTTCAGTCTCAGGTGAGATCTAGATAAGGTACATATTGTCAATAAGAGTGGGGGGAGAACCAGTGTGCTTGGCTGGAGCATTGAGGCAAATCTGAACAGCAGTATTAGCCAATAGGAAAAAACAATAACAGATTGCAGACTTCACAGCCCCTGGGAGAACATACAGAAATTGTAATGCAGAAACTATACTCACACACAAACAAACATGCGCACACACTGTCAAACCCAAATAAAAATTCTTCACATCCTTGAAGTGAAGTAAAAAAGATTCACTCCTATCTAAAAGAGGATGAATGTTTCACATTTATGTAACAATATTTATGCCCTCATAATATTATCAGCCAATAGGAAAAGGTGACTAGAGAGGGGGATTTCACCCCTCACACAAACACAGATACGCATGCACAGTCAAGCCAAAAACAATTCTTCACACCCTTGCAGTGAAGTAAAAAAGATTCCCCCATGTTCCACATTATGTAACAATATCTATGCCCTGGTGATGCTCTTAATGCAGTTACTCTAGCCTGGGTACCATCCGAGTAACTGCTGGCTCAATTTTTCCGTGGTTACCAAAGGTAACGATTGAGCCAGCAGTTGCTACCGAGGATGGTATCAAGCCTTTCAAGGCTGCAGTCATTCTGGACCAGTCTAGATTTTACGGTATGACAAGGGATTCAGTCTAACAATTTGCACCCACATCATGCCCATCATTATCAATTGTACTCAAACAAAAGACATTAGTTTCAAGACACCGAATTCTCAACTTCTGGCACATTTTTCGCTGAAATATGGGGTATTCCGTATCACCTTCTGTCCCATCCCTCTAGCGAACATGCCTGCTGCAGCAAGGTAGGTACCAGGTAACCTTGAGTGACATGTAATACACTGCATTGTGTTCTGTATTTACATTGCTGATACAATGAGGTCAAGGTCAACCACTAGATATAACCGTGTGCTTACCTTGTGAACACTCTTGGGGTTATCCAGCCAGGCTAAGTACATCTCCTCCACATAGTTAGAGCTGCTCCCGTTCAGGAACGATTCCTGTTGTACTGAGGTGGTCAGGAGCCGGGCAGGCTGGGCGGGGGTACCTCTCAGCGCCGCCGGCACACCTTGGCTAAGTACACCGCGGGCCAACTTGGGCCCACTAGTCCAAAACGTCCTTAAGGTGTACATAATGTCTTAGATGTGTGTGTTTGGCACACCACGTGCTGTGGAAACTTTCACTCGTCGAATATTCCTCAAGGGAATATGTTATTTTTCTTGAAAACCGGACTCTCAAAGGGGGAGGGCAGCTTCACTTTCACCGTCCTCTCGGCAACCTGCAAAACAATGTCAAAAGCAGGGTCAAAGGTATGACAATAGCCTCGTAGTGTGGATCTGCTTTACATTGAACTTGGCCGAAGTTGATTAAGATTTGTACAAAAATCAACGTGTATGAAGAGAACCCGTTCCTTGTTGTGCTCGAGTTCCTCACCTCATCTCAAGTAAGGAAAAAACCGCGCGCAGTAAAACATGATGAAATCGGATCCATATCGTCTGACAACTTACTAAAAAAAGCTTGTCATCGCCCGAGCGATGTGCCAACAGCTGCTCAAAAATCGTTCACACACGAGCATAGATAACTGTGAAATCGTCTTCGTGCATCTTACCTTCAGAAAAGAGTCTTAAAGCGGTGTAAAGACAAGATTTCTTGGAGGTTAGTGCAGGTAGCGCAACAGGGCCGTACGAGATGACCTCTGTGAGGGGATTCTGGTGACGTCATAAATTCCTGAACTGCGCATGACAGGTGACCCGCGGAAGGGGCGTTGCCCATGACGTCAGAGATTCCTTTGAAAAAATACCGCACCTTTATTACGTTTCACAGTTTAGAGCAATGATGTTTTTGGTTTAGAGAAAAAAAAATTTCTAATTAAATGTTTTTTGTTTGTATAGAAAAAAGATACTACAAGTAGTACAAGGAGATTAACAAGCGAATGGAGATCCAGCGCGAAGAAAATTGATATGAAATTGATGTTTTGACGTGGGCAGACCGTATATGATTGCACTCATTGCGAGATAGTTGCGATAGGCGCAAGGATAAACTCAAATCTCAGTAAGACCTCGCTACGGTCGAATGGCGTTTTAGGCCCGACCGGACCATGGCATCCCAACTCTTGTCGATATAAACCGTTATAATATTGTGTTACACACTTTATCATAACGGTTTATATCGACAAGAGTTGGGATGCCATGGACTGTTGGGTTCTTTTTTCGTGCAAATCAAAGTAAAGGTTTGACACAGGCCTCGGTAGAAGGAACGGAAGTCACGTCAAGTGATCGACAATATGAACAGGTCAACCTATTTATTTAAAGTCTTCAAGGGTCATCCAATGTTGCAACGTTAAAAACATGCTATTAAAGGCACCTTTGGACACGTGGAGAGAAAGTACAGCCGCGCCTACTTGCGATTATCATTTTTCAAGGTGAAATTTTCGGTCCCATGCTAGTTAGATAATCGTTAGACATTTGGCTTTGACGGCGTTTGAACAAATCGGACGGCAATGCGGCAATGGGCAGGTAACGTTCTATGTCCTGACTTTGGGAAACAAGTTTGAGTACCATTTACTACGTTTTTTTGTTCTAGTTCTGAAAGATGGGCCCGGGGGGGGGGGGTACATTTCAGGTCTTACGCCAGGTGTCCTTTCGGCCATTCTTTTTATTCTACCACCTGGTGGCGCCCAATTGTAGGTCAGCACTTTTTGAAAGTTTGAGAGCCGCTGGCCCAAGCTTAAGGTTGCATGATATGCTCCCTCTAACGCGGCTTGAACGTCATTACTTGGTTGTAATGTAAGAAGAAAAATTGTCAGCAAACATGCTTTACGTCAGAAACTGGCAAGCTGATATCTTACAAGATTTCTTTTTCATTACAAAAGTCATAATGACCCATGCCTCATTTCACTTCAATAAAATCGTTGTTTACCACTTACCTTCTATTTCATTTCTTGATGAGCTCAACCGATAATGTTATGAGCACTTTACACGACTTCCCTCATTCCATCCGGTGTTAATTATACTGGGTACTTGACTTTGGTTGGAGAAGTAAGATGCAGTGGAAGGACAAGGATGGGTTCTGCCATTCAATAGCGTGGCTTAGACACAGCGGAACAACGTTAACGTTGGCTCACTGACTCAAAACCCTCACTGTGGCCTTTACCGTGCCAACCAATAATACTGATCCACGAACCTTACCTATCAGATGTTCTTCCTGGAGGTTTAATAACGGCTCTCAATCTCTTTCCTGTGACAAAATAAAAATTGGAACAGTAGACACGTCTTTTCTGTGATGATGCGACGGGGAAATGTGATTTTACCTGCGACGACTCGAAGAACACTGGACATGTTCTCTTCCTCCGTCCCCGAAAACATCATTATACGACTTAGGTCATAAAACATTGTTTTGTGAGAGAGGACCGTCGCATGGTAACATCATCAATTATGCATATGGTTATCTAACAGTGACTGATCAATAGTTCGACATTTTCAGGCCCTTTCCGGTCAAGGCCTGGTCAAGGCCAGTCAGACTGCAAATTACAGTTGAAACACGCCTCCTGGCGGGGGCGTTTAATTCTGCAGTGACCGTCCATATAGTCGGGAAGATCATTGGTATCAACATGACGATATAGCTTTTACTTTAGTTAAAGGACCTTTATTTCAAAATTCTACATCTGGACAAGGTAAAGACAAAACGTAGATTTGACTATAGCATGGTATTTCGGGTCTAGTATATATTCATTGAAAAAAAAAGCCGAAATGGGCCAAACAAAAATTCTGGATTGACACCTCATGCATCTCATCTCAATCGTCTTGACTTGGTTCATAGTGTCTGCACTGACTCGAAAGCCAGCGAGTTCATAGTGTCTGCACTGACTCGAAAGCCAGCGAGTTCCAATCTATGATGGAAGACGAAAATTAGCGTTCCTTATGTCTAAAATGAAATATGTAACCCTATATTAAAGAGACCAGCAACCCCTGACATTTCTTCCCTAAGGTTTCATCTCGTATCACTTCCAAAGGCGATGACATTTTAGTATGACTCCGGGCTTTAATCGTGTATATTTGTCATGTTGACGGGCCAAGGATCCTCTGCCCTCTGTCCTTCATCAAGGAGACCATTGCGCGAATAACGTTAGATTTGTATGACTTGGAACTTTATGAATGATATATGAACCATTATTTAAAAGTATGATTTATAACAATTCAGTCAAACACACAGTCGCCGCCTCAGCCGGGAAACGGGGCACGTGCACATCTGAAATTATTGTGCGGTCAAATTCACCTCAGGTAACGCGCTCCGTGACATTAAGATAAAACACCGACACTCGGAAGACAGCTTTTCCGAATTTCCGTTATGACAAGACGGCTGATATTGCAGAACACACTACACGGCCTGTGACCCAAGGTGCCCCCGAGTTTCTGATCGTACGATGATCGTACGGCGTGTCACGGTACGGTCACGGACCCTTCCGTTTAATGTTTTATTGCCAGCAAGTCTCCTAGCGCCTACGGCCCTTCTGTTCACAGACATGAAATGTGTCCCTGTGGATCTCATTATCCGTGTTGATTGGTGCACCGGAGCCAAAGTGTGATTTGAGCTGACAGTGACCGGAGAAACAGAATAAATCTCAGTGTATGATCGGTGTCATTTGGAGGCGAATCCGTCGAATCGCGTGTGACCAATAAGTAGCTCTCACGAATTGTATAATTTGGATTTTCTTAGGGGTACGGCTCCAGCTAGAAGGACGTGTTTTTGATGTTTACATTCGCCAAGAAGATTATGTTTTCGGTGAATTTTGTGGATGTATCCTCACCGTTGGATATTCGGTACGTACGTGTAGTTATTGAGTCGGGGTCGGGAATTCAAAACACAGGCCAAGTCGACAAAGGACATCCTAGCGGTTTTCTGCGGTACTGTGACGGAACATCAGGTTTGATATATTGTGTTCTGTTCATGATTTTTGCCTTGCCGCCGAGGGCGGCGAGGCTTTACGCCAGGTTTCTTCCATGGTTCCATGGACGGACCTGTTAACCTTGCTCATCCAAAGACCCTTTCAAAGGCCCTTCCAAATCGCCTTTCTCATGGACAAGTTTGACGGCTTAGACAGACAATGGTACATCCTCGTTGAATTTTAAACCGTCCATTTTACGTATTTGTTTCTGTTTGCGGTCGGTTCTAAAAGCATTTAATATTTGGTTACATTGAATGAATGAAGCGTTTGTATGGTAAAATTCCAAATTCATTTTGAGTGGCATAAAATCAAGTGCATTATCTCGCAAAAAAAATGCATTAGCTATTCATAAAGATGAAATTATTCCCGAATCAGGCTAATAAATTGTATGTGAATATATAAGTAGCCATGACGTCCTCAAAACGTTGGAGAGACCTTCTGAGACCGCAGCAAAACGCTAACGTGAGTTTAGGAGAGCGCCAGCTCAAAACGTCACACGAGAAGTCGCAATAGATAATATTTAGGATCATTTTGTTATATTTCAAATATCAACCCTAGTCCTGCGGCAAGCAATAACTTTTTGCTTGCAATGCATATTCTATATGCGCCGCATTTAAGAACGCATGCCTAAGAAACTCCGGTGTGAGTCGAATCTTACATCAGGTTTGTGTTTTGTTGCCAATCAGAGCTTGTAACATGCCTTTCCCGACATTATTTTGCTGGGCTCTCGTCTCATTACAAACTTTTCACACAAATAACAGTTGATTAGACATTTTTCGGAAGATTAGACATTAGAATCTTTGAATGTTGGAATGAACGGACGTTATTCTAGTTATACCCTACATTTGGGTACCTGTTAATACAACCTCGCATGGTGAGTGTTGGGCATGGCTTAGTGGTTAGTGCGTTGTCCCGCGAAAGTTTCAACCCCGGTTCGAATTCCATGGACGGAAAGTTTCTTTTTCCAATTGTCCTTTTACCTTTTTTATAACATCCATTTGATGTAAGAATATTTTCGTCTTGCGACCAGAACCGTCAAAACCCACCTTTGGGACTTTTTGGTCTGCATTTACAAGAGTGCATGTTTAGGTAACAGTTACGTTTTTTTTTTTTTTTCAGCCGACCTACTTTTCCCTGACGATATTCCTACCACGCGGCAAGGCACAGCTTTTTTAAAAAGATTTCTTGTTTCGGTAGTAAACGTTAGATAGCTCTTGGAACAGAGTGGTGAGAGTTGAGCCCCTTGATTTTGTTTGAGACTTTGACAAAGTTTTAGTGGAGTGCAAGATTTTTAACTAAGTAGCACTTCGATTAAAACTAACTAAGCATGCGCACTGAGGTGGGTGCGCCACAGGAACCAAACCAGCCTACATACGTTTGAGGAATCAAATAGTCAGTACTACTATTAATGATCAGATGCAGATGGATTTTAAAGATCTGACCATCGATCTCGAAAAGAAACAGGATGAACTGTTCAAAACTTGACAAAAGGCTTAGCTTGACCTACATTTGGTCAAGGAGGTTGAACCTCCTTGATTTGGCTTGACAGTAATGGGTCGAATAATAATTATAAGTTCGAAGTTTTTTTTCTTTTTGCAAGAAACCATACAGATTATGAACAATGGCATATGATTATTTATACAAATATCAGGGCCAGGTTAAACTCTATTATTTGATTTATTGCGGTCTAATCTCTTTATAGTATCAAAGCTGGCCAACTTTATAGCAAGCCCAAAAGAGTCTGACTGACTCCCTTTGGCTGGCCAGTTTTGACTAACTTATGCCACCGGTACAGCTGCCCGGAGATTAGGGCCATGTACGAATGCAAGGATCATTTCTTTTTTTTGCCCATCCCATTTCTCACTTTCTTCAGATCCCCAATTAACAGTCACGTGGTAAGTGTCGGCATGCAAAGTCTGCTATTGGCCGCTGCCAAATGTACCCGAAAGTAGGACTAGCATTGAAAAACAGTATTTACGGAATAGAAAAAAAATATTTCTTAACCAGAAGCCAAAATGTACTTTATATCATTGTTTGATGATTTTTTAAAATTTTATTAGTACACAGAAAGTCGTTATATTTCTTATATATGGGTGAATTTGTCTTCTGTCGTTTTCCCGCGGTTAGCTTACATCCGGGTCAGTCACATTTCATAATGGCGGAGAGTAGCGACTGAGGTGACAGCCTCTCACGACATTTCCACTATTATTTCTTTCACTAGCACTGCCAGAAAGACAGAAAACGTGCCTATGTGAAGCAGAACGCGGAAGATGCAGCATGACATACAAAATGTAGAAGGGGAACCCGAACAGATGGCGAAGAATGAGGGGAATTCTGGGTCCAAAGTCGAGCCCCTGAACGTTACCTTCACCAAGCTCGCCGATCCCCATGCTGTGCTAGCCGCTGCCATGCAGGACGATTTGATGGCTGATTTGTCCGGCAGCGAGGAAGGAGAAGTTTCTGAGGTAAGAACAGACATTATCCCGGTAGAAATCTGACCAACAGGTGTCTAGAATGGGTCGCTGAACGACAGAAGGGAACAGATTTTGTGGGTCGAAATTTACCATGGCGTGTCGTCATTTTTTTTGGCGCCTGCCTGAGACTGAGAGACACGCCGATCATCATGTGTGGCATGCTACCGGACACACGGAAAAATACATCCCAGTCTTACCGATAAAAATGATACATAAACCCACAAAGAATATCCTAATATATACGCACCAATATGTCATGGTTTACGTTGCCCGATAGGCTTTAAACCCACACAGTTTGTGACGTAGGGAAATGCATTTTTTTCGGGGTCATGGTGGGTGGGTGGGTCGATGCATGTTGACTTTCCGATTCATTTATTACAAACCTCTTGTGTCCCAGACATACAGTAAAACGCCAAACAAAACAAAACACAATCGGTCAGAAAGTCTGATTTGGTAAGAATATAGAGAATGTTTCATATTCAGTAGATTCATAGGCTGATGTCAGCATTTTGTACATTAAAATGACATTCAGTTTTATATTATAGGCATCCAGCAACATGACTATGTAGTTTTGCATATTTGTTAGTCTACTCTGTAACCATAATATTTTCTGGTTACTTTTGATTTCTAATTTTATGAAAAGGGATATTTCAGTTTTTCTGGAACCAGGTGCAATTTTTGTATGACCAGGAATGCATCAGGATTCAGATAGATAGTAATTGCAGTGTGGATAATGTCTTCTTGGTTGCCATCTTTTTGGTGGTCTGTGTGTGTTTCTGACCTATGTGAATGGGGTGAAGTCTGCCATCTCTGATTGCATGGTTTAGGCTTTGGCAATGTGTTGCCCCCTCTCTCATAAAAAATAAAAGTATAATAAATATTGCAGTGTGCACATTGCTTTTTCAAAGAGATCATGTTATTTTTCACAGTTAACATTCATATAAAGAATTGAAAAAAAGATTTCTAAAAAAGCATGGTCATAGAATAATTCTGATACTCAGGAAGTCAGTACTCAACATGTACATTTTTATAATCCAAATAACAGAATTCTAATAAATCTAAAGTACTAGCTAATACTAGTACTAGTACTCAGTTACTTACTGAGTAATATTGCTTACCATGTACGGTAATGTAAATTTTTGATTGAATCATTGATGAAGTTCAGTTGATAGCACAATAACATTGCAAAATAACAAATCAAGTTGAGAACTTTTCATTAAAGATTAGAAATGATGTTGCCAAAAGTCAACATTCAAGCATGTTTTGTAATTGTACCACTCTAATATAGAAAAATTGTGAATGGCTGAAAGTGAAATGCTCTACTGACTGCAGTCAGTGGTAGAATAGAAAACTGCAAACAAGTTGGAAATATAAATAGACAGTAATAGAATATATAAACAGTAGGTAGACTGGTTCACTCCTGAAGAATCCAAGTATAAATTGCTGTGATATGCAGCTACATGTAAAGTAAATGTTACCTAGAAATTATACATTTGTTGTAAGTCAAGTGTAACTACGCTGGCTTGTTTAAAACGGCATTGTTTTGACAGTCTTTGAAATGCAAATTGTACCTGGATATCTATCAAATACCAAGAATCGCCATTGGGGGGTCTAGGAAAAGGAGCAATATACAGCGGGGAAATAGTCCAAGATAAATTGCAACAGTGAAAAGTGATTGAAGGTAGCAGAACACAGTATTTGTCTGCGACCCCTGGGGTCTGTAATGCGGGTATATAAAGTAGCACATCCAAAATTCATGTAAACTGGGTAGAAAGTCGAGCATGAGAGGCTTCTAGCTGTAATCTTTGCTGTGTAGTGTAGGAATATGTTGGCTTTGACTTTTTGAGAGTGTATGATGTGAACTGTGATTGTGAAGTTTTTCCAGTTCTTGAATAAATTCACCTTCATGTGCAACTGCCTCTCAGAATGAGCTGGCTACAGGTCAGTAAATGTTGATTTGCATGCAGAATTGTTTTTTTGATATTCTTTGTTATACCTCACTCACTCACTATCCATTGTTTGATTATACTGCTGCTGGGATCCCTGATGCTGGGATATTGTTATATCCCACATGTAAATTAAAATCTAGTCGAATTTTTTATTTCTTTAGTGCAACCTACGTTACCTACCGTGAATTTTAGTCCATGACTGTTCGTTTTATTTTCTTTATTCTACCTGGACATTATATCTTACCAACCGGCTGCTGTCAATGATTCCTGGGGGAAAATTCCAATTCCTTTCAATAAGTCTTACCCTTTGGAATTATGCTACTATTGCTAGTACAAGCTTCTTTGGCATTTGAAGATGAAGGCTAACAATATCCATATCTTTGAATATGAAATACATCCAACAAACTGGAAGCCTGATAGTGTGTGAGAGTGGGTGTTATTTCTTTAAATCAATACT